>NW_019154257.1:96720-99512 GCF_002288905.1 Enhydra lutris kenyoni
TTGGCACCCAGATCTTAGACTTTCTAGCTTCTAAAACTGAGAAATAAATGTCTGTTGTTCAAGGCACTGAGTTATGGTATTTTGTGAGAGCAGTCTAGATAGACTAAGACAGAAATAAAAGCAGAATTCATTGCCAACAGACTTGTCCCATAAGAAATGTTAAACAAAGTTCTTAGGGAAAACACAAATGATATAGGTCAGAAATCTGACCTTCATCAAGAAAATAAGAGTGTTGAAGAAGGAATAAAGGAATAAATACATTCAACTGGATTTTCCACTAAAATAACTCTTTCTGAGTAGAACCAACTGTCTATTAATTGCCATTTATTAAAATTAATTACAAATCCATTGTTATGAGTATGTTTCTGTCTTTAATAAATGGCAATATTCTGAGGCCCAAATTAGATTATCTCTGGCCACCTTCTTTCTTCATTCCCTATTTTCTTCTTCTTTATTTCCATTATATCCTTTCTGACTTTCCTTTCCCCTTCTTTATTATTGCTTCCTTTCTTGCTTTAATCAACAGACGGTTTTAAGGGGAAACTTTATTGGACAAGATTGACAGTCAGGGTTACAGAATTTATAGAATGCCTTCCATTTTGCCAACTTGGACACATGATCACTTAGAAGAATCAAAATTTTCAAAGTCCATAACTTTGAAAGGTGACATAAATTTACAAAATCAAGAAACCAAGCGAGCTCCAAGCATGATAAAATGCCTACGCACATTATAATCAAACTGTTAAATAACAAAGACAATGAGAAAAAAGTGTGGCTGGAGAAGAAGAATGCATTACATACCATGAATGTTGGAGGACAATGGCTTGAACAATTTCTGACTTCTTTTCATAAGCTAGAGAGGCCAGAAACCAGAGAAGAATCTTTAGAGTGCTGAGAGAGAAAAAAAAAAAATTGTCAATTTAGAATTCTACACAGTAAAACTATCCTTCAACATGAAAGGGAAATAAAGATATTTTCAGATAAATTAAAACCATGAGCATTTTTCAGTAACACATCTGCACTACAAGAAATGCTGCAGGAAGTTCTTCAGCTAAAGAAAACTGAATCCAGCTGGAAAACTGGTATTTCGGGGAGGAATTAGAAATATCAAAAATTTTAAATATGGGGTAAATATCAGAAAATATTTTAAACTATTTAATTAATTAAAAGTTTTTGTGCATCAGAGGACATTGCCATAGAAGTATTAAAAAAAAACCCAGAAAAAATATTTTCAGATCACTTATCTGATAAGGTTCTAGTATCCAGATTATATAAAGAACTATTATAAGTCAGCCACAATAAAAACACAAAAAGAATCCCAACTAATCCAATTTTAAAATATGCAAAGTATTTGAACAAACATTTCTCCAAATGGCCAACAAGGACATGCAATGATGCTACACATCATTAGTCATTATAAAAAATGCATATGAAAACTATGGTGAATAATACTTCAATTATGGCCGTCTGGGGCAGGGGTTGGGGAACTGCTGGATGGCCATTATTTCAAAAAAAAAAAAAAAGTTGTGAATATGAAGAAATTGGAAGCCCAGTGCATTGTTAGTGGGAATGTAAAATGACATACCCTTTGTGGAAAGTTCGGGAGTTCCATTAAAAAAAGTTAAACATAAAATTGTCATATGATTCAATAACACCATTCCTAGGTATTGACCCAAATAACTTGCTCATAAATGCTTATAAGTATGCTATTGTTCATAGCAGCCCTATTCACAGTAGTAAAAAGGTAGAAACAACTGAAATGTCCATTGACAGATGAATGGATGAAGAAAATGTGATATATATGTATAATGGGATATTATCCAAAGAGAAAAAAGTGAAATATTAATACATGCTTCAATGTGGATATACCTCGATATCATGATCCTAAGTGAAAGAAGCCAGACATAAGAGGTCACAAATGGTATGATTCGACTTATGTGAAATATCCAAAATTGGATATCCACAGAGAAAGAAAACAGATTAGTATTTGCCAGGGGATTGTGAAAGAAGGAATGGGTAATGACTGCTAAATGGCTACAGAGTTTTCTTTTGGGTGAGCAATGTTTGGAACTTACTATGGGTGGTGGCTGCAAAACAGTATGAATGGACTAAATGACCCTAAACTGTACACTTTAAGATGAGCAATTAAAAACATTTATGGCAATATCATAAAAAATACAATAAACATGTTAAGGAAAAAGGGTATTACAGAACTATATCATATAATGCAAATTGTGTTATTTTCTGGACTTTATGATTTTAATGGCTTAGTTAAATGTGTGACTGGTTGTCACTGTTTTCATCCTAAAAAAATCTCATGTTCGTTCCTAATCCTGTATTTATTAAGTGTGCATTCATAATTTGGGGGTTGTTTTCTTAAAAGAGGGCACTGCAATGTGAAGAAACTTAAATATCCTCGCACTCTATCCACACTTGGGAGTAGGAGAAAGGTAAAATGAATCTCCATGTTGTCATATTGGAAACAAGCATCTCCATACAATAGTTGTGCATTAGGCCTTGAAAGCAATGAGTTCTGATGATGCTGGAAGAAAAAAGAGTTCAGAGACTCTTAGAACTGAGAAAAAAAGAAATAAATAAAGGTAGAGTTTGCTAAATGTATTTGAGTCTACTGAGGGTATAGCTGCACTTCAGGAAGCTACCTGAACAGAGAATATTGAAGAGTACAAAAACAGTTATGCAATTTTTTAATAATTGAGGTATAGTTGATGTACAATATTATATTGATTTTAGGTGCCCAACATAGTAATTTGACACTGAGATGCATTACCAAA
>NW_019154257.1:102512-193428 GCF_002288905.1 Enhydra lutris kenyoni
TGGGACTTCATCAAGATCAAAAGCTTTTGCACAGCAAAGGAAACAGTTAACAAAAACAAAAGACAACTGACAGAATGGGAGAAGATATTTGCAAACGACATATCTGATAAAGGGCTAGTGTCCAAAATCTATAAAGAACTTAGCAAACTCAACACCCAAAGAACAAATAATCCAATCAAGAAATGGGCAGAAGATATGAACAGACATTCCTGCAAAAAAGACATCCAGATGGCCAACAGACCCATGAAAAAGTGCTCCATATCACTCGGCATCAGGGAAATACAAAGCAAAACCAAAATAAGATATCACCTCACACCAGTCAGAATGGCTAAAATTAATAATCAGGAAATGACAGATGCTGGCGAGGATGCGGAGAAAGGGGAACCCTCCTACACTATTGGTGGGAATACAAGCTGGTGCAACCACTCTGGAAAACAGCATGGAGGTTCCTCAAAATGTTGAAAATAGAACTACCCTATGACCCAGCAATTGCACTACTGGGTATTTACCCTAAAGATACAAACCTAGTGATCCGAAGAGGCACGTGCACCCGAATGTTTATAGCAGCCATGTCTACAATAGCCAAACTATGGAAAGAACCTAGATGTCCATCTACAGATGAATGGATAAAGAAGAGGTGGTATATATACACAATGGAATATATGCAGCCATCCAAAGAAATGACATCTTGCCATTTGCGACGACATGGATGGAACTAGAGGGTATCATGCTTAGCGAAATAAGTCAATCACAGAAAGACAACTATCATATGATCTCCCTGATATGAGGAAGTGGAGATGCCACATGGGGGGTTAAGAGGGTAGGGGAAGAATAAATGAAACAAGATGGGAGTGGGAGGGAGACAAACCTTAAGTGACTCTTAATCTCACAAAACAAACCGAGGGTTGCTGGGGGGATGGGGGTTGGGAGAGGAGGTGGGATTATGGACATTGGGGAGGGTATGTGATATGGTGAGTGCTGTGAAGTGTGTAAACCTGGCAATTCACAGACCTGTACCCTTGGGAATAAAAATATATTATATGTTTATAAAATAAATAAATACATAAAAGTCAGTGATGTAAAAAAAAAATGTGGTTTTTCAAATTGGCTTTTTTCACTTAGTGACATGCGCATAAGTTTCCTCTGTCTTTTCATCACTTGATGTCATTTCTTTTTAGCACTGAAAATGTTCTATTTTTAGAGGTATCATAGTTTATCCATTGACCTTCTAAAGGGTATCCTAGCTGCTTCTATGTTTGGGCAATTATGAATAAAACTGCTATAATGATATGTGTGCAGGTTTTGTGTGGACGTGTTTCCATTTCCTTTGGGCAAATACCAAGATGGGTGATTGCTGGATTGTATGGTGAGAGTGTATTTAATTTTGTAAGAAATCACCAAACTGTCTTCCAAAGTTGCAGTACCATTTTGTATTCTACCAGCAACAAATGAGTTTCTGTTGCTCCACGTCTTCATGAACATTGGGTGTTGTCATGTTCCAGAATTGACCATTTTAATATGTATGCAGTGATTTCTCCTTTTTCTTTTAATTTACGTTTCCCTGATTATACATGATGTGGATCATCTTTTCATGTGCTTAATTGCCATCTTTATATCATCATGGGTGATGGGGTATGTCAGGATCTTTGGCCCATTTTTTAATCTTGTTGCTCATTTCCACATTACTGAATTCTAAGAGTTTTTGTGTATTTGAGTTGACAACATTTTTAAATGTGTTTTCTCATTGTCTCCCAGTGTGGCTTGTCCTCTCATTGTCTTTTGCAGAGCAGAAGTTCTTAATTTTAATGAACTCCAGCTTATCCATTATTTCTTTCATAGATTGTGCCTTTGGTGTTGTATCTAAAAGATCATTGCTATGCTATCTTGAGAAGTTTTAAAGTTTTGTCTTGTACATATAGGTCCACCCTCCATTTTGAGTCCTTTTTTGTGGTGAATATAAAATCTGTGTCTAACATGGGCAGAATCACATGAGGAAGAACCGAAACCTGGGTTAGCTCTTGGTGCCTCTGAACTCAGGTTTACCGGTATCCTATAAAAGCTTGGGAACTTTGCCATGGAGCTAAACATAGATAACCAGATCTGGAGTTAGAGAAAATGAAAAAAGATGCAGGTGTAAAGGGAAGAATTACCAACAAAATAAACCCAGCTGTCTCCTACCAACAAAATAAACCAGCAGATAAACAACAATCTGTGAGCTACAAAATGATTTCTGCTTTACTCCATTCTCCAAATATCCTAAATAATCTCTCTAGTGGCCCACTGTAACAGGAAACAAACAGGGAAGGGAAATCTTAGAAAAATAACTCAGCCTGGCCAAGTTGAAACATTAAAAGCCTCCAGAGATATATTGCCAAAATGCCTAAAGAAACTTTTGAAGTTCATTATTTTGATTTTGGTAATGGTTTCAGATGTGTGTACATGTATCAAATCTCAAATTATAAACTTTATTGGATGCACTTTGTTTTGCATAAATTGTAAGTTGCATAAAATTGTAAAAATAAATAAAGAAACAAGACAAAGAAAAACAAAACAAAACCTGTAACCCAGCCTGAACTCAAACTCAGATTCTAATTAATTTAAGAGATGCAATTATTACTCCGTCTTATTCCTCTGGATGTTATGATTCCTCTACCTGATTAACTTTTTTTTTTTTTTTTTTTTTTTTTTTACTATCTTCTGCAGAGTCTCAACTACTTCAGTATAGTATTCCTAGATTTTTGCTTGGTTGGTGTGTTGATTTACTTTTGTATTTTAATTAAATCAGGGATTAATGGAATTTTATCTGTTTTAAAAAATAATTACCTCTGGCAAATAGTGTTCAGCTACATATTATTGTTTGATCTTCTTTTGAAATTGAACAACCACCATAATGTGACTTAATGTTTTGGGGGACTATGATTGATGTACTACTGATGATGTGGAAAACAAATAATCCAGGGAACTAATGAGTCAGTTACCTGTCAATCTAAAAAATTTAAAAAGTATCAAATTTACTCACTTGTTAACATCAGCTATGTGTCTGGCCTGTAGGTGTTTTTTCTGATGAAATTATGACAAGGTGTATATGACTTAACAAGTTCTACATTTTCAATCATCTTTCTCCTCCATGGTTTCCCAGGGCTCTCTTTTAGTATCTCTGCAACTTAGTAGATTTTGCATTATTAGACAGATGAGTAAAGACTTCAAGAGTGCAAACTTAACTATATGCTTTAATGAAAGCTTGTTAATATCTCTAGGACTCAATTTTCTTCATCTATACATTGAAGAGATTAAAGTAGAAACATCTGTAGCTTCTTTATTTTCTTTTTGGCTTCTTTACATTTTAAAATTACCCATACTATGGGTCTGGCCCATGCTTCCTGAAAAATTAATATGGACAAAAAGTGTTCAGGAAATATCAGCTTGTGATGCCTGAGGATATTAGATTATCAAAATTTAAAGTTTAGTCTGAAATTTAGGAAGAATATGATTTAAGCTTATAAAACTATTAACACCATAGAAACCATTAATATAGCTTTATTCCATATGCTTTTTTTTTTTTTTTTTTTTTTTTTTTTTTTAAGATTTTATTTGTCAGAGAGAGAGAGGGAGAGAGAGCAAGCACAGGCAGACAGAATGGCAGGCAGAGGCAGAGGGAGAAGCAGGCTCCCTGATGAGCAAGGAGCCCGATGTGGGACTCGATCCCAGGACCCTGGGATCATGACCTGAGCCGAAGGCAGCTGCTTAACCAACTGAGCCACCCAGGCGTCCCTATTCCATATGCTTCTAAAAGAGAACCAGAACAATGACTAGGCACAACACTAAATTTGTATGAATTTACTATAATGATATAGTGCTAATTAACCTAAATTAGAGTCATTCCTTTACCTCTTTCCTGGATTCACTTGAGTTTAAAGTGTGTATAAATCATTATTAATCATTTTCCTATCAGTTTGAAAACAAACATATATTGATTTTCCCTTCTTCAGAATTTTCTTTATCTCAAACATTGAGTAGCCTAAGTTCTCAGTAACTGATTATTATGGAAACACTAAATTTAAATCTGAATAATATAACTTGAAAATTAATTTTATGTTAATTCACTAATATATTATTTAAGCTATTATTAGCAAACTAAAGTAGATTTCCCCTGGGTGTTTATTTGATTATTCAATTACCAAATACAGAGATTGAACACTATATGGCAGTGGATAAGAAAAGCTCTGTTGTAAAAAACACACTATTAGAAGTCATATTCACAATTCTCCCAAATCTTTTCTTTAAAAGTAAAGTACAAAAAAAGAAAAGTAGCACAAAAGTGTCAGAGGACACACACACACATATACCTTCTTACAGGCCTGTAAAATTTTAAGAAATAAAGTGATGACACAACAGGTTTCATTAAATAAGTAGTTTTACTGTTTTGGTGTTCAGTGAACAGTATTGATAATATATAACAACAAACACTTTAATGTTATAATAATGCACATCTACAGTCTTTCAAACCTTTATTTATTATTTATTATTGTTATGAACCTCAGTTAGTTTCACCTTGAAAACACTGTTATCTTGCTGACCATATCTTTGAAGGCTATTTTCACTTGCTTGTTCCTTAGGGTATAGATGAAAGGGTTCAACAGAGGGGCAACTGAGGTATTTAAGATAGCCACTCCCTTATTAAAAGTTTCTGCATCCTCAGCAGAAGGATTTATGTACATAAAGATACAACTTCCATAAGAAAGTGAGACCACAATCATGTGAGAGAAACACGTAGAAAAAGCTTTTTTTCTTTGTTGAACAGAAGGCATTCTCAGAATTGTCCTGATTATGTACATGTAGGAAAGAATCACTAATACCAAGGTGAAGAGGAGGGTAATTCCACCAGAGATAAACTCTATCATTTCTATGAAATGTGTGTCTGAACAGGACAGATGCAACAGCACAGTATAGTCACAGCAATAATGATTGATGACATTGGATGCACAGAAAGGCAGCTGGAGAGTCATTATATGTGGCACAATGACAACCAAAAAACCAGAGAACCAGGAACACAGGACAAGTTGAATGCAGAGTCTCCTGCTCATTATGGTTGTATAATGTAGGGGTTTACAAATGGCAACATAACGATCATAGGACATGGCAGCTAAAAGATAAAATTCAGTTGCTCCCAGAAGAATAGCAAAAAAGTACTGAGTGAAACAACCAGCAAAAGAGATAGTCTTATCTCCAGTTCCAATATTGACTAGCATTTTGGGGACAAAGACAGAGGTAAAAGATATTTCCAAAACAGAAAAATTCCGGAGGAAGAAATACATAGGAGTCTGGAGTCGATAATCCAGCAGGGTCAGAATGATGATGGTCAAGTTTCCCATGATGCTTAAGACATAAGTTAGCAGCAGAAAAAGGAAAAGCACAGCTTGAAGTTCAGCATCATTTGTCAGTCCAAGGAGAATGAATTCCACCACTGATGTCTGGTTTCTCATCAGTAACTTCAGACAAATTAAGACAGAAAATAATAATGACATGAAGTGATTAATACATTTTCTTATTTTACTTTATAATTAACAAAGGCCTTGCTTCTTAGGAACATTTTCAATTGCTCTCACCATTTTTTTCATTAATTTATCTTTTCCTTCCTAATCTTTCTATTTTGTTTTTCCTCTAAGTTATTATGAGTACATGTGTATACTCTGTATATGTGTATATATATTATGTGTCATATGCATATAGACAAATCTAAAACAAATTTAGAGGGTAGATTTTATTTGACTAAATAGATTTCTCAAATCAGCCTTTTAACTCTCAGTTTATTAGCAAATAAAGTAAATATAAATTAAGGTATGAACTACAGAATTAAAATTGAACTTGGTTGTTTTCTTCTTTTTGTTGTTTTATACTTTTTCTTCTTTCAATTTTTTCATTTAGAATAATAATTCTGTGCACCTACAGAAGCTCTAAGCTTAGAATGATTTCTCTCTTTTTTTGTGATTCTAAAATCTATCTTAGCAATTTTGTGCAGTTGCTACCTTATTGCACTACAATATATGTTATTTAAAGGACACGGACAAGGAGCACCATCTGGTGTTAACTTTAACCGCAGCTTCCTTCTCCTCCCCGCAAAGACCTTAGTCAAGACTTCTCCATCGTGAAGACTGAAAAGGTCCGGTGACACTCTGGCAGCAGCCCCATTATTCCATGGAGGTAGTGGAAGGAGCTTAGGCTGCCTTCGATTCTCCCACACTATGCAAACTGCAAATGGTTCTGAAATTAGAACATGTACTGCTATACTAAAAACTTAGGGACATGGAGAGTCAGCTAGAATAGAGGAAAGGAAAGTCCTAGGTGGGTAGGGAAGTAGGGCGGCCCATTGAAGAGCCAAGCTGCTTTGTCCAATACCTGTGTGCTTTAATTAAACAAACTCAGGCTGCCCACACAGTAGACCTGCTCAATTCACCTTCCAAATCAGAACAGGGCTAACAAGCTCAGGCTTGCGTTTTCTACTATGCACAGTAGATGAGCTTCTGCTGGTGAGGAGAAGCTGACAAGCAGGATCTCTACTCCTGCACAATATGATGCAGGCACACAACATGCCCAGCAGCTGAACAGCTGCAAGTGCCAGGGCTGCCCAGATAATAGGCATCATGACTTCTAGTAACCTCTTCACAACTAGAGCCCCACATCCCTTAGCATAGAGGTCAGTGGGGTGGGCCAGACTGTCATTACAGCTGCTGGGGGTCTCTCCGCAGCAGCTAAGAGGGACACTCTGGTTTTTGGTCTCTTTGAACCAGTCTGTATTTTCCCAGCCTGACTAGTTGTGAATTCCACAACAGTGCAGCTGTCTCTGTACATAATCAAGAGCCCGGCTGGCAGCATCAGGTTCAGTTCCATTGTAGGTCTTACACACTTTCTGAATGCTGCGATCAACCTCACTTTCCACCTTTGCTCTGTAAGCACATCCCAAAACCACCACAACAACTTCTGTGACAAAAACCAGGCATAGGATGATGACAAACACACCAAGTCCACAGTGGCTTTCTCGGATTGTGGCACAGCAGCCAATTAGGTCAATAATGAAAAGCAGGGCTCCTACAGCTATGATCACTACCACAGGGAAGAGAGTATACACATTTTCAAAGAAATGGTCACAGTCATCATAAGTGATAAAGACATAGGCTCCCACATAGCATAAAATGCCACCTGCCCCCCAGAAGATAAGGTTGAGAAACACCAGCACAGTCTTGGAGGAGTGATGCTGCACTGGCCCATGGTGATGTGGCTGCTGGGGCCCTGCTCTGCCAGAGGGCTGTGCTCACCTAGTGAGGTGGCAATGGCTGGCCCAGGCACCTCCCTGCACCCAGTACCCTCCTTGCAGTAGCAGAGCCCTGGCTCCAGGCCTGACGATTTTTCCATTAATTCTTCTTCTTCTTCATCTTTTTTAAAAAAAGATTTTATTTATTTATTTGAGAGTGACAGAGTGAGCAAGTGAGAGAAAGAAAGTAGGAGCAAGAGGAGAGGGAGAAGCAGACTCTCTGCTAAGCAGAGAGCCTGAGGCAGGACTCCATCCCCAGACCCTGGGATCACCACCTGAGCCTAAGGGAAACGCTTAACCAACTCAGCCACCCAGGCACTCCTTTTCCTTAATTCTTAATGAAGTGTTAGGAATTCACTGGCAAGGCTATGTGCTGTGGTGAGTGCGGTGAATTGTGTAAGACCGATGAAACACAGACCTGTACCCCTGAAACATTATATGTTAATTAAAAAAATCTAAAAGACAAAAAAAGTGTTAGAAATTCATATTACTTATAGTTCTTTGATCATGGCAAGGGCTCAATAAATGCTATCACCATTTAATGTAGATATGTGGATTAGTCAGTACTTGGCAAAACATTAAATCAAAATAATCTCACTGATTGTGCTTTTTTGCTGTATGCAAGAACTGCCCATCCGCAAATTATAGTTCCTTAAATGTCAGCTCAAGCTCAGCTCTTCATACAATTGTATCTAACAATCGGAATCAACCATAATTGATTCTCCTCTTCTTTCTTATAATTTACCACAACATAACACTTGGTCATAAAGTCAAATTATTTTCCAGTTATATCAAGTATATACACTTTATCTGTCCAGGTTTAACATAAATAAGTTACCCATAAGAATAAGGTACATCTTTTATACAGAGTCCAGAAAATTGTACAGATTTGGTAAAAATTTTAACGTAAAATATTTTTTGACTTTTTTTAGAGGCATAGCCCTACTTTATTAAAGGCTATGGTTTTTATGCAAACAAAAGTTCCAATTAAGCTTATCCATACAGCTCTTCAGAATATTCTCTTAATATTTTTCATCATCAGACACAAAGAAATACTACTAAGAATGCTTTTTCTACTCAAAAATAAAATTCTTTTCATTTTAACTACTATTTTACTACATATGTTGACATATTTTCATATCATACTATGTAATAAGTTCGTAATAGTCATGCATAATATTTTCTTATCAAGGTGAAAGCTCCAGAAGTAATAAGTTAATAATAGCCACACAACATATATTCTTATCAAGGTGAAAACTCCAGAAGTACTTAATACAACAAAAGAGCAGTTTTGCCAACTTAAGAAGACTGATTGTCCAGAATTATATCCAGAAAATTTCAGAGTTCCCTACATAACTTCAATCAATTTGTGCTTTTGTAGATAATTTTTTCTTTTGTTAAATACCTCTATATAAATATATTTTAAAAGCAAAATATGCTATGCACTTATCAGTGTTATTAAAAATTCTGTTCTGTTAATGACAATTAGATTAATGTATTAAGAATATAAATTTAAGTATTAGCTCAAATAATGGCTAGTCATGTCTGAAAGTATTATCTGGACTACTTCATACTGAGTACAGATAAATAAATGTAGGAAATAAAAAATTATGCACACATTATGAGCTTTACAATATTTTATATGCAGAAAAATATTAGGGCACACCTTTCCACTATGACAAAACAGTTCACTAAATTGAAATATTGCCAAAAGTTGAAATAAATTTGGGGATTTGAATAATTGATAATGATATTCTGTTTCTACATGAAAATAGCTAGTGTCAGATAATTTGGAGATATTGTTGTTAGTCTTCCAGTTTGAGATCCTAGGTATTAAGACTGAAAATTGTAACTTAGAAAGTACTCAAGCAATTGCATTCACTAAAGACCATTAAAACCCTGAAATTTCCATTGTTAAAAACAATAATTTTTTTTATAAAATGAAGACTTTGTAAATGATTCCCACATAGTAGAAATACTTTATTGTTTAATAAACAAGTCCAAAAATGAGATAAAAAACATTTATGTATTAGTAAGTGACATAATCTTCTACTAAATAAAAGATGAACAAAATGAGAACTTTTACGTAAGAAGGAGAATTTATATCAACCAAATTTCTTTCACCAAAATAAAAAATGATAACCTTTTATAATAAAGATAAGTGCTATTCCCAGAAAAATAATATATATATACCATATGTGATCAAATAATAAATGATCAAATAATAGATGCTTGACCCAAACAGGATATATTTACTCAAAAGATTTAGTGCTAGGGAACTGTTTCTTTTCTTAAAAAAACAAACAAACAAACAAAAAGGTTTATTTGTACCTAAAAGCGTGTGGAAAACCTTTCCCAATTTCCCCTGGATATCAATACCTTCTCCTAAAGTAAAATCATCTCTTCAATGAATTGTATATAACTTTCATATTTAGCCTCTGCCTCCTTCTGTGGTAGACCTTTTTGCTAGTTTAAGAAGCATTTAGGAGGAAAGTTGAATTTGTTGTCATTGAATCCATGACAGATGGGAAATGGGCATCACGGAAAAACAGAGGAAAGTGTGATTTGATTTACTTTATGTTCTATTCTGTGAGTGTGGTGTAACATTTTCTGCCTGAAAATAGGTACATATGCTAAACTGTCATATTGTGAAATTTTTACCTGTATTTGCTTACATCAATCAACATTTTATTTAAAAATAGTATGTACACAGTTGTGTCAACAAGCAAACATGAAAGGTAACAGACAAAACAATAAAGAGAGTATACATCTGAAGTTCAATGCAGCCATTACCAGCCCTCTCCTACCTCATACAGGTGAATTGGTTCTGCCTTAGTTTCAAATGAGCTCCTTCCATGGCTAAATCAGAAAATATAAAGGTTTAGGACCCACTGGGAAATGGTCCCTGGGTCATCAGAATTTGTCTGCTTGAAAATATTCAGGAATGCCTGGGTTTCTGTCCCAACAAACATAGGTCAAATTAGCAGGTTAAAAAGAAGAAACAAATGGGCGCCTGGGTGGCTCAGTGGGTTAAAGACTCTGCCTTTGGCTCAGGTCATGATCCCAGGGTCCCGGGATCGAGCCCCACATCAGGCTCTCTGCTCAGCAGGGAGCCTGCTTCCTCCTCTCTCTCTGCCTGCCTCTCTGCCTACTTGTGATCTCTCTCTCTGTCAAATAAATAAATAAAATCTTAAAAAAAAAGAAGAAGAAACAAAGAGCATATAAGCAGATTGAAATCCCCTGCCAAGCCTTTCTTGTCATTCCATTGCTCTTAGAATTATCTACCACTATTTTTCTTACTCATTTTGGTTTATGTGAATGGATCTTTTGCTGTTTCTTTGTCACCCATGCCCACTTAAAGTCAACTCAAAGCCCACTCAAAGTCAACTCAAAGACTTTGCAATGGCTGTTCTTTCTCTAAACATCACATGACTGACTCCCTCACGTCACTGAGATCTCAGAATTGGGCATTTCTCAAGGGAAGCTTCCCTGATCATACTATCAAGATAACCACTACTCAATCACTGTCTAACACTTAACTGGCTTGATATTTTATGCATAATAGAAGTTTATTGTTGTTCACACCACTCTTAGATTTTGTTATTTCTTTATTTGCTATGTGTTTATCATCTAGCATCCTCACTAAACTGTAAGCTCCACTAAATGAAGGACTTTATGTACTAGCTTCTCTGTATGCCTGTGCAAGTTTTTGGCAACTACCAGTTTCTTTATGATACATTAGGGTGTTTATATATATATATATATATATATATATATATAAAAATGTAATCCCTACAAGAAGGACACACAGCATGATATCTTTGCTGAGTAAATATTTGTTAAGGATTTATTTAAGCCAAATCAGATGTCTAAATTAGATACTCTGTTTTATTGAGGTATAGTTGATTTATAATAAATTTTACATGTTTAAAATATATAGTTTGATAAGTTTCGAGATATGCCATAACCTATGAAAACTTCACCACTATCAAGAAAATAAATATAACCACCAATCTTAAAATTTTTTTATACCCCTATTAATCCTTGCCTTGCAACCAACCTCATACTCTCACATAGTAGATAAGTTCACTGGGAAAGGATTCATTAGCTTTGCAACCGTGTGGGTGTTTTCCAAAAGAAGAAGGAATAAAGGGCCGATTTTTTAACCAACTGCCACTCTAATTTCTCCAATTAAGCATTATAAACAAAAAGCTGTTCAGATATTCTGTTTCCTTTGTATATTTTCCACAAATACTCAACATCATAGCATTACCATTTTTTCTGTAGTTTTAAAATATAGCATACAGCAAATGTTATTTATAACTATTCTTTTTAAAATAGCTATTCTTAATCACTTTTTTTTGGTCATAAACCTCAGTGAGTAAATGCATGTTTTATTTTCTAAAAAGTGGTGTATCGGGACTATACTGAGAGTAGTGGTATCTGTGGACTAATGGGATGGTTAGGAATATTTTCTAACTGCAGCTAGAGTTCCTGCTGAGATCAGTGTAGTGATAAGATCCAAAAAGTAAGTAGAAATCTGAGCCATGTAAAAAAGTCCAAGAAAGATGGAAAACAATATTGGAAGCTTGAGGATGAAGTTAATATTCAGAGAGACAGGTGAAAGCAGGGAGATTTCAATACATCATGTGGGTAACAAGAAAGGTAAGTAGGCTCTGTTACAATACATGGTTAACATTTTCAGGCTCTCTGCACTGTGCTTTATGGTGGGAACAATTTAGTTAGAGTCAAGACGAATGTGATCCTTAACCAGGAATTATCTGGAATTAGTCATGCATCTTTTATCACTTTGCCGGTTCTATATAACAAAGCTCCCCAAAATTTAGTGTCTTAAAACAGCAAGCATATATTATTATTTATGAGTCTGCGGTTCAGCTAGGCAGTTCTGCTGATATGGACTTGGTTCTCCCATATCCTGGGGGAATCAACTAGCTGTAAGCTCGTCTAGAATGGCTTCAGGAGGGATGAATCAGCTCAGCTTCAATAGCTGTCTCTTCCAGCTGACTGACCTTTGCTTGTTCTCATGTGAACTGTGGGGTTCAAGAGGCAGAGAGAGGATGCATTCTTGGTTTCTTGATTCTTACACTCTGAACTGTCACAATATTCCTCTGTCGCATCTCTTTGCAA
Source organism: Enhydra lutris kenyoni (assembly GCF_002288905.1). Lineage (NCBI taxonomy): Eukaryota > Metazoa > Chordata > Mammalia > Carnivora > Mustelidae > Enhydra > Enhydra lutris. The sequence continues at coordinate 114,970 of NW_019154257.1, forward strand.
AAGCAAGTCACAGGACTAAGCTAAATTCAAAGAATGATAAACAGACATTTTACATGTGAATATCTAATTTTCCTTGCACAATTTATTGAAATGACTGTCTTTTCTCCATTGAGTACTCTTAGCTCCCCCATCAAATATTACTTGATGTCAATGCATTTAGGTTTTAAAAAGTAAGATTACTTTTTTTCCTACCACTTGTTTGAATTTGCTTTATTCACATATGATTTTTGTTCACATTAAAATTTTAAAAATTGAGGGTCCCTGGGTGGCTCAGATGGTTGGACATCTGCCTTTGGCTCAGGTCGTGATCTCCAGGTCCTGGGGTCAAGTCCTGTGCCAGGCTCTGGCTCAGTGGGGAGTCTGCTTCTCCCTCTCCCTCTACCTCTCCCCTTGCTTGTGGTCTCTCTGTCTCTGTCTCTGTGGCTCTCTCAAATGAATAAAAAAATCTTTAAAATTTTTTTAAAAATTGATTAAGCAAATTATCAATTTTTTTCTATCAAACATTCCTCTACAAATTTGTCAATAGTTGTAGATGGAGAAAATGCATCCAACTAATCTGAAAATTAATAATATCATTATAGTTTTTTAAATTTTATTTATTTTTGTGAAAGAGAAAGAGAAAGGGAGAGAGAGAAAACACAAGCAGGAGCAGAGGGGAGGGACAGAGGAAGGGGCAGACTCTCTGCTCAGGAGGGAGCCTGATGCAGGACTCAATTCCAGGATCCTGGGATCATGACCTGAGCTGATATGTCCTTAAGGTAGACGTTTTATTGATTGAGACACCCAGGCACCCATCATTATAGGTTTTTGAGGCCACTTCCAAAGGTCTGTCTCATATTATTTCTGCACCATCTCTAGATGGCCTTAAATCACACATAGAAGGTTATTCCCAACTAATTTATGATGAAGAGGGGTTTCTGTCTCTACATACCAATATATTCCATATCTACATATGCACATGTAATTTTTCTTCTAGATTTGGAATGTTTCTTTAATAATGTTTCCATGCAAGCCATTTTGATAGAACTTACAAATTAATTCATTCAAATGGCATTCTTGATTGTTTTTTATCCATTAAACTTCTTCATTAAAACAAAAACAAAGAAAATTAAAAAAAAAAAACCTGGAACTGACTTTTGATGATTTACACAGGAAAGATTGAAAAGATGTTGAGAAGTATACCACATATAAAATGGGAAGGGAAATGCAAGAATTAGCAGCATTCAGGACCACAGTGAAAATCCAGATTCAGTTGTGTAAACACACTGATGTGGTCACAACAAAAACACAGGACACCGGAGTTTAAGCTTGCACTACCAGCACTGGACACTGGGGACCGCCACTGCCACTGCAGTTTCCACTGCCCCTAGACACTGAGAGTGGCTGGTTTCATGTGAAACACTGTCCCCATTTCTTTGCATCCATAAATCAGAATTCAAAATCTGATTAGTTAAGTTTACTGTAGAAGCCCACAAACTAGCTCTAAGGGAATCTGGTAAAATACTGTCTGGCCTTCACTTTATCCATGGAAAATGGTTTTGCCTTCCCTAAGACTCAAAATGAGGAGTCCAGAGGCTAAGTGGTCAGTAAATCATCACTGTTCCCTCCTTTTTGAATATAGTGAATTGTGGTAGCACAATGGAAACTCACAGGACTTTGCAACAAGCCTGTAGCACAGATGATGGTTCATGGGGGATAAATAGTTATTGAGTATTGGGTCCTGAATTCAAAACATTGATTATCTGACTACCAAGTATGTAGGTTTCATTCCAAAATGAATCAACATTTGAAATATATTTTATTCACTCTACTACCTGAAAATCCACAGCACTCACTATCAATATTATTTTGTAGTCCGAGATTATAAATGTGTATTATGTGCATTTTATAGCATTGATTTTGGCAATTGAGAATTTTGCTTTATCTCCTCATTATATAATTACATTTTTATTAATTGCTCTTAGGTTTTATCTCCTAACCACAATTAAAACTCTCTTTGGGCAGTGTTATTTCCTGCATGTTAAATATAAATATAAAGCAATACTATACATTGGACTAGATTCACTAATTTGACCTGATCACCATTGAAATAAACCAGATGGACTTTTTAAGCTACATTGAAATATCAACATGTTAATTGTTCTTCTTGCCTCAGCCCTCATATATGTGACAGGATTGGATAACATGTAAAGTAAGATCTAACCAATTCTTATTTTAGGGGTACCAGGGGTACCAGTTTTGGCCTTTGAAGACATCCCTCAACACTCAAAATTACAGACATTTGTAAGAAATATTTCCAGAAAGTCTTCTAAATAACAATATAGGGGCATATATATGGAAAAAAATCTATGAAATTGTAAACTTAAGAAATATTCCTATTTTCATACAACTAAAAAAGATAATCATATCACCATAAAAAAATGATGAAAATATTTGTCCAAAGAAAACTCTGGAATTGTTGTTAGTGGTAAAAATTTTAGCATTTTGGGGGGTGAACAACTCATAAAAAAAGTCCTTTTAATCATCTCTTCAGATATAATAATGACTCTATTAATTAGCTTTTGGAACTCTAAAGAAGAAATCAATTTGTAAATTGAGGATGACAAGCTTGGAAAAAAAGTCTCTTCAAGGAGTTTGTGGCTCTTTGACTTAAAGTTATAAATTTATTTATACTTACATTAAATTTATAAAACTATATGAAATAAATATGTATAACTATATTAAGAAAACTATATGAAACATAATGATTATATTATAAATTTCCCAAAGAAGCCATGGATTTTAAATCAGACAAGATATGAAATAAGTGAATACCTTATGAAAATTTTTCTTGCCTCTTACAGGAGGAAATTAATTTTACATTTCACTCAAAACATAAAAATGCATAACTAAAGCATACCCTTTCATATATGGGATCTAAACTATATTTCATGTTATTCTAACAATAATACTATCAAACACTCAGATAGTGTTTATTATGTATCAGGTGTTTCCATAAACTCTTTTCATAAATTACTGTTATTCTATTCTTGATTTTATTATGCTAGTTTATTAAACACATACACATTCACCGCTAAGCGGATTTTACAACCTCATAATCTACTCATGAGTCACAGCCAAATAGTGAAAAACCAGGGACAACTGACTGACTCAGTCATTCAAGCATCTGACTCTTGATTTCTGCTAAGGTCATGATTTTAGGGTCATGGGATTGAGCCCCATGTCAGGCTCCACCCTCAGTGGGAAACCTGCTTGAGATTTTCTCACTCTCCCTCTATCCATCTCACTGTGCTTTCTCTTTCAAATAAATAAATAGATCTATTTTAAAAAGAAAAAAAAAAAGGAAAGAAAAGAAAACCATTGCAATAGTCTTACCAGATGGTCACTGAATTTAGCAATATTAATTTGGAATATGTGAGTTAAGCTTAAACAATTAAAAGGCCATTGAAGGAGAAAGGTTTTTTTTTTTTCATTTTTTAAAGGTTTATTTTATTTATTTATTATTTTTATTTTTATTTATTTTTTAATTTATTTTCAGCATAATAGTATTCATTGTTTTTGTACCACACCCAGTGCTCCATGCAATCCGTGCCCTCTCCAATACCCAACACCTGGTTCTCCCAACCTCCCACCCCCCCACCTCTTCAAACCCTTCTGATTATTTTTCGGAGTCCATAGTCTCTCATTGTTCACCTCCCCTTCCAATTTCTCTCAACTCCCTTCTCCTAACTCCCCATGTCCTCCATGCTGTTTGTTATGCTCCACTAATAAGTGAAACCATATGATAATTGACTCTTTCTGCTTGACTTATTTCATTCAGCATAATCTCTTCCAGTCCCATCCATGTTGCTACAAAAGTTGGGCATTCATCCTTTCTGATGGAGGCATAATACTCCATAGTGTATATGGACCATATCTTCCTTATCCATCTGTCCGTTGAAGAACATCCTGGTTCTTTCCACAGTTTGGCAACCGTGGCCATTGCTGCTCTAAATATTGGGATAAAGATGGTCCTTCTTTTCACTACATCTGTATCTTTGAGGTAAATACCCAGTAGTGCAATTGCAGGGTCATAGAGAAGCTCTATTTTTAATTTCTTAAGGAATCTCCACACTGTTCTCCAAAGAGGCTGCACCAACTTGCATTCCCACCAACAGTGGAAGAGGGTTCCCCTTTCTCCACATCCCCTCCAATACATGTTGTTTCCTGTCTTGGCAACTTTGGCCATTCTGACTGGTAAGGTGATATCTCAATGTGGTTTTAATTTGAATCTCCCTGATGGCTAGTGATGATGAACATTTTTTCATGTGTCTGATAGCCATTTGTATGTCTTCATTGGAGAAGTGCCTGTTCATATCTTCTGCCCATTTTTTGATATGATTATCTGTTTTGTGTGTGTTGAGTTTGGGAAGTTCTTTATAGATCCTGGATTTCAACCTTTTGTCTGTATTGTCATTTGCAAAATTCTTCTCCCATTCCGTGGGTTGCCTCTTTGTTTTCTTGACTGTTTCCTTTGTTGTGCAGAAGCTTTTGATTTTGATGAAGTCCCAAAAGTTTATTTTGGCTTTTGTTTCCTTTGCCTTTGAAGACATATCTTGAAAGAAGTTGCTGTGGCTGATATCGAAGAGATTACTGCCTATGTTCTCCTCTAGGATTCTGATGGATTCCTATCTCACGTTGAGGTCTTTTATCCATTTTGAGTTTATCTTTGTGTACAGTGTAAGAGAATGGTCAAGTTTCATTCTTCTACATATGGCTGTCCAGTTTTCCCAGCACCATTTATTGAAGAGACTGTCTTTTTTCCACTGTATATTTTTTCCTGTTTTGTCGAAGATTAACTGACCATAGAGTTGAGGGTCCATATCTGGGCTCTCTACTTTGTTCCATTGGTCTATGTGTTTGTTTTTATGCCAGTACCATGCTGTCTTGGTGATCACAGCTTTTAGTAAAGCTTGAAATCAGGTAACGTGATGCCCCCAGTTTTTTTGTTTGTTTGTTTTTCAACATTTCCTTAGCGATTTGGGGTCTCTTCTGGTTCCATACAAATTTTTGGATTATTTGTTCCAGCTTTTTGAAGAATACCGGTGGAATTTTGATTGGAATGTCATTAAAAGTATAGATTGCTCTAGGCAGTATAGACATTTAACAATGTTTATTCTTCTGATCCAAGAGCATGGAATGGTCTTCCATCTTTTTGTGTCTTCTTCAATTTCTTTCATGAGTGTTCTGTAGTTCCTCAAGTACAGACCCTTTACCTCTTTGGATAGGTTTATTCCCAGGTATCTTATGGTTCTTGGTGCTATAGTAAATGGAATTGATTCTCTAATTTCCCTTTCTGTATTTTCATTGTTAGAGTATAAGAAAGCCACTGATTTCTGTACATTGACTTTGTATCCTGCCACGTTACTGAATTGCTGTATGAGTTCTAGTAGTTTGGGGGTGGAGTCTTTTGGGTTTTCCATATAAAGAATCATGTCATCTGCGAAGAGAGAGAGTTTGACTTCTTCATTGCCAATTTGGATACCTTTTATTTCTCTTTGTTGTCTGATTGATGTTGCTAGGACTTCTAATACTATGTTGAACAAGAGTGGTGAGAGTGGGCATCCTTGTCATGTTCCAGATCTCAACGGGAAGGCTGCAAGCTTTTTCCCATTGATGATGATATTTGCTGTGGGTTTTTCATAGATAGATTTGATGAAGTTCAGGAATGTTCCCTCTATCCCTATACTTTGAAGCGTTTTAATCAGGAACGGATGCAGGATTTTGTCAAATGCTTTTTCTGCATCAACTGAGAGGACCATGTGGTTCTTCTCTCTTTTCTTATTAATTTGTTCTATCACATTGATTGATTTGTGAATGTTGAACCATCCTTGTAGCCCAGGAATGAATCCCACCTGGTCATGGTGGGTAATCTTTTTAATGTGCTGTTGGATCCTGTTTGCTAGGATCTTGTTGAGAATCTTAGCATCCATATTCATCAGTGATATTGGTCTGAAATTCTCCTTTTTGGTAGGGTCTTTGCCTGGTTTGGGGATCAGGGTAATGCTGGCTTCATAGAAAGAGTCTGGAAGTTTTCCTTCTGCTTCAATTTTTTGAAACCGCTTCAGGAGAATAGGTGTTATTTCTTCTTTGAAAGTTTGGTAGAATTACCCAGGGAATCCATCAGGTCCTGGGCTCTTGTTTTTTGGTAGGTTTTTGATCACTGCTTCAATCTCGTTACTAGATATCAGTCTATTTAGGTTGTTGATTTCTTCCTGGTTCAATTTTGGGAGTTTATAGTTTTCCAGGAATGCATCCATTTCATCTAGGTTGCTTAGCTTATTGGCATATAACTGTTGATGATAACTTCTGATGATTGTTTCTACTTCCTTGGTGTTAGTTGTGATCTCTCCCTTTTCATTCATAATTTTATGAATTTGGGCTTTCTCTCTTTTCTTTTGGATTAGTGTGGCCAATGGTTTATCGATCTTATTGATTCTTTCAAAACACCAGCTTCTAGTTTCATTGATACGTTCTACTGTATCTCTCATCGATCTCAGCTCTAATCTTGATTATTTCCCTTCTTATGTGTGGAGTTGGTTTGATTTGTTGTTGATTCTCCAGTTCTTTAAGGTGTAGAGACATCTGGTGTGTTCTGGATTTTTCACTTTTTTTAAGGGAGGCTTGGATGGCTATGTATTTCCCCTTAGGACTGCCTTTGCTGTATCCCATAGGTTTTGGACCAAAGTGTCTTCATTCTCATTGGTTCCCATGAATTGTTTCAGTTCCTCTTTGATCTGGTTGATCCAAGCATTCTTAAGCAAGGTGGTCTTTAGCTTCCAGGTGTTTGAGTTCCTTCTGAACTTTTCCTTGTGATTGAGCTCCAGTTTCAAAGCACTGTGATCTGAGAATATGCAGGGAATAATCTCAATCTTTTGGTATCGGTTGAGTCCTGATTTGTGACCCAGTATGTGGTCTATCCTTGAGAAGGTTCCATGTGCACTTGAGAAGAATGAGTATTCTGTTGTTTTAGGGTGGAATATTTTGTTGAGGATTTTTTTTATTTTTAATTTATTAATTTTTAATTAACATGTAATGTATTATTTGCTTCAGGGGTACAGGTCTGTGAATCATCATTGTTGAGGACTTTTGCATCTATGTGTATCAGATATATTGGTTTGTAGTTCTCTTTTCCTGGGGCATTTTTATCTGGTTTTGGAGCCAGAGTAATTCTGGCCACATAGAATGAATTTGGAAACTTTCTTTCATCTTATATTTTTTGGATTGGTTTGAGAAAAATAGGTATATACTGGTCTTTAAATATTTGGTAAAATTCACCTGGGAAGCCATCTGGCTCTGGGCTTCAGTTTGTTGGGAGTTTTTTGATTACTGGTTCAATTTCATTGCTGGTAATTGGTCTGTTCAAATTTTCTATTTCTTCTTGATACAGTTTTGGGAGGTTATATGTTTTTAGGAATTTTTCCATTTCTTCTAGGTTGTCCAGTTTGTTGGCATATAATTTTTCCTACTATTCTCTTATAATTGTATTTCTGTGGTGTTGGTTGTTATTTCTCCTCTTTCATTTCTTCTTCTTCTTCTTCTTTTTTTTTTTTAAAGATTTTACTTGCTTATTTGAAAGAAAGAGAAAGAGAGAGCATGCATGAGTGGAGTGAGGGGCAGAGGGAGAAGTCTCAAGCAGACTTTGAGCTGAACATGGAGAGTGACACAGGGCTTGATCCCATGACCCTGAAATCATGAACTGAGCTGAAACCTAGAGCAGGATGCCTAACTGACTGAGCCACCCAGGTGCCCCTCCTCTTTCATTTCTGATTTTGTTTGCTTGAGTTCTCTCTGTCTTTTTTTGATGGGTCTGGCTAAAGATTTACCAATTTGCTGATCTTTGAAAAGAACCAGCTTCTGGTTTCATTGACCTGTTTTATTCTTTTCTTAAAATTTTATTTCATTTATTTCTCTTCTAATTTTTACTATTTCTTTTCTTCTACTGGTTTTAGATTTTATTTGTTCTTTTTCCTAGCTCCCTTAGGTGTAAGGTTAGGTTGTTTATTCTAGATTTTTCTTTCTTCTTGAGGTAGTCTGCATTGCTGTAAACTTCCCTCTCAGGACAGCTTTTGCTGCATATTAAAGATTTTGGACCATTGTGTTTTCATTTTCATTTTCATTTGTCTCCATTATTTTTTCTCTTTGATTTCTTGGTTAGTCTATTCATTGTTTAATAGCATGTTATTTAACCTCTATGTGGGTAAATTTGTGGCTTTCCAGATTTTTTTTTTTTTTTTTTTTTTTGTTTAGTGTCTTCTTTCATGATGTTGTGGTTGAAAAAGATCCCACATCTCAGTTTACCACTCTATGAAACAAAGATTAAAAACCAACTCCAGTGGTCTTTGGAAGATTATCCATTAAAATAATATGCATGTGCATGTGTGTGTATTAAAGTAAATTCATAAAAAAAAGTAAATTCATAGATAGATAATATTGTAGCTCATGTAAAGTTAGCCTAAATTGATCTCTCAGTAAATGACAACTTTTGTTAATTTTTTTCCATATCTTAAAATCGAAATCAAATGTAGCAAGGTAGTTAAATCTTGATTTAAAGTTCTTTAAAAATGTATAGCATATTTTACCCATTTGTTCTTTTATGAATTTTTTGACAGAAATTAGCATTTTTCTTTAATAAGTAATAATTTTTTTCAGTAATTGTGACGCTTTCTCATTCAGTATATTTGAAAATAATATATTCAATATCATTTATTTAGTAGGTTTTATATATAGTAAAGTATGCATAAAAAGTAGAGTTTGCCTTTCTAGAAGATTTTAGATATACAATATAAATAAAATTTTAGTGAATTAGTACTAAAGAAGAGAGGTCAAAACAGCAGGTAGGATAAATAGTTTCTCCAGATTTAGTTTGTATGTTTGTGTGGTGGGAGAGGAAGAGATAGACTGTAAATGGATGACATTCATGTTGAGACCTAAGTGAAAAATAGTGGAAATGGAATGAAAAAATGAGGAAGAGAGACTTGGGGTTTTTTTTTTTTCTTTTTAACAAAGGCAACTGTAAGTGCCATATTCTACAGATACCAGTCCAAAAGGATGGTCATTAGGCCTGGATGCCAGAAAGCCAAGAGAAAACTTACCAATATGAAAATTTACATAGTAGTTTTATGAGCTTTAATTAAAAAAAAAAAGAAATTTTAAGAAAAACTGATGTACATTTTGTGGTCTTCTAATCTATATGCCATTTCCTTTATGAAAAAAAAGTAACTATTATTTTAATTATAACTTTTCATTTGGAATTCCTTTTCAATTATCTTAGACTTCCATGTATATTGATAATTTGTTTTCTAGATTTCTTTTGAAATTCTGTTTTCATGATATAAAAAATTTATTGGTTAATTTAACTACATTTTGAATTTGAATATTTGTACTTTAAACAATTGAATATTTTTCATAATTTTGACAACTTCTTTAATTCCTCAATAGCAATTAACATTTTGACACTGAACTTATCATATCTTTTTAGAAAATAGCTTTTTCTCACATTTGAAACATATGTATTTTGTATAGCCTGTGAATCTTTTACTTTTAAAATTTCAGCATTTTATGAAAGTGTGTGTGTATTTACAAATAAACTCCAGGATCCTAGATATCAAATTCTACTTCCACTTAAGACACATTTATTTGGAATGTATTTACTCTTATTTTCTTTACTTTTCAATTATATCATATTAGCTTTTGCCAGTGGTGCTTTTTTTTTCTTTTTCAAGTTTTTAGTTAAATCCCAGTTAGTTAACCTACAGTGTGATATTAGTTTCAGGTGTAGAATTTAGTGATTCATCACTTACATATAACAACCAGTGCTTATCACAAATGTCTTCCTTAATACCCATCACCCATTTAACCCCTTCTCCCACCACCCACTCCCCAGTGCTGCTTAAAAAAAAAAAAAATACTGAGCTAAGTACAATCATGAATATTACTAATTAAAAATTTCTACCTAGAGGAGTGCCTTGGTGGCTCAGTTGGTTAAGCCTCTGACTCTTGATCTCAGTTCAGGTCTTGATCTCAAGGTCATGAGTTCAAACCCTGTGTTGGGCTCCATACTATGCATATGAATACTTAACTTTTTTTTTTTTTTTTTGCTTAGAACTTGACCTGCCAACACTAGGTACTCAATAAATTTTATTAGTCAATTAAAATTCAGCAACACTTAGGTTAGATGATTAGAGGAACACTTTAAATCAATTATTTTTTACAAGTCCAAGTAAATATAAAATAAACTATTTATTTCCTTGTTTGGTACTCATTTGTTTTATTTTTCTGTATTGCAATTTTGTTTGTGAGATTAGAAGTAACATCAGGCTTACATTTAATAGAAAATTATTATCATGTCTTCTGATTGGGGTCTTGGGTTCGTTTGCAGGATGGGGAGTTAAAGGAGTGAACTCAGGTGGTGAAATATATTAATTCCAGAAGAAAAAAATGTTTGAGAAAGTTAACCTAAATAGAGATCATGTTAAAAAGAGACAAAGAGATTAAGAGTTTGATGGTTTATGCTTAGCTTGTTATTTTATTTATGAACTTGAGCATTCGTTTACTTTTTTGAGACTAATGCAATTTTTTTGAAGCACTCACTGAAGGCTTGTCTCACTTGTTTGTTTCTTAGAGTGTAAATGGATGGGTTCAACATGGGAGCTATGGATGACATTAGCACTGCCATGACCTTATTAATAGTCACCGATTCCTTTGCTGAATGTTTGACATAGATGAAGATACAGCTTCCATAGGTGATGGAAACAACAATCATATGAGAGGAACAAGTAGAAAAAGCTTTTTTCCTTTGTTGGGCAGAGGGGAATTGTAGAATGATCTTGATGATGTGAATGTAAGACAGAAGAACACACAGAAGGGTCAGAATGAAGGTCAGCACAGCACAAAAAACAACCAACCGCCCTCTGAGCCATGCGTCTGAGCATGAAATCTTCAAGACTGGAGATGCATCACAGAAAAAATAATCAATGACATTTGAATCACAGAATTTCAAATTTAGCAACAGAGTAAGTGGTGGGAATATGATCAACATGCCAGTCATCCAACAGCAGAGGACAAGTCTCTTGCAGACTCTGTTGTTCATGATGGTCACATAATGCAGGGGTTTGCAGATGGCTACATAGCAGTCATAGGACGTTGTAGCCAAGAGAAAAAATTCTGTTACTCCAAAGATGTCAATGAAAAAACTTGAATAACACAAATATTATATGTAATTGACCTTGTCACCTGTTGCTATGTTGTACAAGTATCTAGGGATACATGCAGATGTAAATGAAATTTCTAATAAAGCAAAATTCTGTAGGAAAAAGTACATTGGTGTTTTAAGGTGAGAGTCAACTAAAGTGAGGGATATGATGGTCAGATTCCCAGTTATACTCAACATATAAGTGAGAAATAGAAATCTAAAAATTGGAATTGAAGTTGAGGATCATCTGTCAACCCCAATAAGATGAAGGTTGTTACTGTGTGGTTTATCATCACTAACTACTAAATTTTATTCAGTTTGACATAAAATTTAGAGATATCTTATTTGAATAGAGAGTGTCAAAGCTAGATGGTAATAAACAGTGACTACCTGAGATAGCATACAAAGGAACATGTGGTTTCTTCTATAAATTAGTAATTGATATTGCCAATACTCTGGCTACTTAATTGTTTATTTTATTTTATTCTTTTGGAAGTTTTGTGACAGATTTTTAAACATATTTAAACAAATTATTCTACCATCTCATTTTCTTTTCCCTCACAGCTTTAATCTATACCCAAGAATGGATTTTCTCATGTGATTAGATTGTGATTCAACAAAATTATGATTTCTTCTTATATCTAGCATTTCTTCTTTATTTCAAAGATGAATATCTCAATTTAGTTTGTTTTATGCCTTTTCTTGAAGATTTGGTCATGATAAAATGTAAATCTATAACAGTTGATCTGGACTCCATCAGGCGCTGCTGATCCATCTGTGACTTGTATTTTGCATTGTGGCATGATGACCAAGCATGTGTTTATGTCTTGTTTCATGTTTTAACATGCAACTTCTAAGTTGTTGGCTCACTCCTCTGACTCTCTTCTTAAGTTTCTCTGGCAGTATGTAATTTACACTCAGTGTCCACCGGACACATGATACAGAGAGTATTTTAATGCACAATTTATCTGCTTCATATGAAGAAATGTTGGGACCAATGATACACAGCTGGAAAAAAACCTCACATATTTCAGTCTGTTTAAGTATGGAAAACATTGTAATACCTCATTATCACTAAGTTCAGAATCAAATTAAAAATATTGAATATACTCTCTACACACCTGTCTATACTCTCTTTCTTAAAATATAAATATTTTTACATTTCTATTATAAAATATACTTCATTTAATTCTATTTAATTTCAGTCCACTGTACTTATGCAATTCCAGTTTTTAAAATTTAATGTAATTTAATTTTTTTTTTGGTGTTCCAAAATTCATTGTTTATGCACCTCACACAGTGCTCCACACAATACATGCCCTCCTTAATACCCACCACCAGGCTCACCCAACACCTACTCCCCTCCCCTCCAAAACCCTCAGTTTGTTTCTCAGAGTCCACAGTCTCTCATCATTTGTCTCCCTCTCCAGTTTCCCCCAACTCACTTCTCCTCTCCATCTCCCAATGTCCTCCATGTTATTCTTTATGCTCCACAAATAAGTGAAACCATATGATAATTGACTCTCTCTGCTTGACTTCTTTCACTCAGCATAATCTCCTCCCGTCCCATCCATGTCGATACAAATTTGGGTATTCATCATTTCTGATGCTCTTTATTTTGGTAAATTCTTATTATTTCAAAAATTTGTATGAAAATAGCTAAAGTTTTGAATCAATTTCCAACACACTTTTGTGAATCTTTGTTTTCTACAAAGGTTGAAATGTCTCCAAAAAACAGGTTTTTATGAACATTATTACATGATTTTGTAATAATTCCTGAAAAAGAAATTTCAAGGAAAAAGATACTCACTTAGAAATTTTGTATACATTTACAAAGGTATCATCTATAAACTTCATTCCTATCATGGTTTCCTTCAACTCACTATGCCACTTTAATTGTATCTGTGCTAAAATTACTGTAATGTACTGTGTCTTTTTTCAAGATTATTGACACATATTTTATAAGGGCCGGTGCCATTGGGTATTAATTCACACAATTTACACCATGAAATAGTTAACTGTTTAGTTTACATTTAAACTTTCATTCTTAGCTTCCACAGAGAAAGAATTTTTTCCCTCTTAAATTTCCATTTATGTCTCTTTAATGCATATTTTGAAACTGAGGTTTAAGAACTCACTAATTTTTGCATTGGCTTAATAGTTGTTTTATAGTTTTTCATTAGCTATCACACTTAGTGTTACTAACATCCTTAAAAACTTTTGGTTTTGAGTATCTCTTATATAAATGGATAGAAGGCAATATGCTTTTCAATTTCCTGGCAAAACTCAGTTAGCTTGTGCTATGGCTGGCTCTCATTTGTCCGGTAAAATACTCACTTTCTCCAAAGATGAGGCAGGATCATCTCTCACTGTATGCCCAGTTACTACAACTAAACCCCAAGATTTACTGTCATCTTCAGTGGACTCCAGTGACAATGATTTTTTTGAAGAACTTTGATATTCCTAGGAACTAAAGGGGCACACCATAATAACTACAATAGATAATTTTAATGAAGTGGAAAGATACTCTCAAGCCTGCTTAACTTCCTCAATCTGTTATTCCTCACTCCAGTGGCTCCTAAAGCTTTACATGGTACCGTGCTCTTTCCTGTACCCTCTAGGTGGTAACCCTTGTTCCAAAATGTTTTTCATTTATTCCATTCATTAATGCTGTCTTTACGAGACAAGGTTTAAGGGGTGCCTGGGTGGCTCAGTGGTTTAAAGCCTCTGCTTTCAGCTCAGGTCATGATCTCAGGGTCCTGGAATCAAGCCCCGCATCGGCCTCCCTGCTCAGCAGGGAGCTTGCTTCCTTCTCTCTCTCTGCCTGTTTCTGCCTACTTGTGATCTCTGTCTGTCAAATAAATAAATAAAATCTTAAAAAAAGAGAGAGAGACAAGGTTTAAGAAAATAGTTTTCATCTTTAAAAGAGTTTTCTATTTTAGGGGCACCTGGGTGGCTCAGTGGGTTAAGCCTCTACCTTTGGCTCAGGTCATGATCTTGGGATCCTGGGATGGAGTCCCTCATTGGGCTATCTGCTCATCAGAGAGCCTGCTTTCCCCTCTCTCTCTCTGCCTGCCTCTCTGCCTACTTGTGATCTCTTTCTTTGTCAAATAAATAAATAAAATCTTTTAAAAAATAAAATAAGAGTTTTATATTTTAAAAAAGATCTAGGATAACAAACTTTGTCAATATTATGTAAGTTGTTGTATCAGTGATTTTAATGTGATATACATCTTCTCTTTAAAGAGAAAATGAGAGTGTGGCAGAGATAACTTTTCACCGCACATAACTCTACATTATTTTTACGTAAACTGTAAAAAGCAGCATCAAAAAATACATCTCAGAAAGATCTGTGTCTTTATATAATAAATATTTTTTACATCTGATTTTGGTAAATCATGTTACATTTGCTTTTCAGAGAAAAATTAACATGTAAATTTACCAAAGTTGGAAAAAGATGAAAGTAAAGATAAAAAGTAACATGAAGTGTCCCCTATACTTACCCTTCTGAGGGTTAATTTTATCTTCAGTTAATTACTTAACAATGAGCCCTAAAAGCTAATTTGATGAAGAGGATCTATTAGAAAAGGTTTGTGTGGGATTTACTAGGTTCTCAGTTTATGAATCTACATACCCTGACTGATGCTCTGGGAGAACCTAGAACTCCTTGTATTTTTCATCTTCCACACATTGAGATTTTCAGACCAAGAATTTCAGTCCTCTTTGTGCCTAGGAAGTATTTTCTAGCTCTCTCTTGGTTGAACATAAAATGTAGTTAAAATATTTCCTCCTCTTGTTTTGAAGTCGCCATTATGACTTCTCTGGAAAGGATAAGAGGCTTTTACACTATTAAGATTTATATTTGATTTATTTGCTAAATTTCAAACTAAATAATAAACAACTAAGTCCTTGGTGACCCAGTTTCAAACATCACTAATTAGTTTTTGTAATGAATCTGGGCAAAAATCCTAAAAGATGCCCCAGTGGTGGCAGTGTCCTTAGAGACACAAAGATAAACAATAACAACAGACACAGGTCAAGATGCAACAGTAAAAAACCAGATGGTCAAGGGGCACCTGGGTGGCTCAGTGGGTTAAAGCCTCTGCTTTCAGCTCAGGTCATGATCTCAGGGTCCTGGGATGGAGCCCCGCATTGGGCTCTCTGCCTGTCAGGGAGCCTGCTTCTTCCTCTCTCTCTCTCTCTCTCTGCCTGCCTCTCTGCCTGCTTGTGATCTCTGTCAAATAAATGGATAAAATCTTAAAAAAAAAAAAAAACAGATGGTCAAGAAGTAGTCTGCATTTCCTGCCTTTCTTCCCTAAAGTATATGGAAGGTGAAAGATCACAACTCTATTCCAGTAATTATTTTTTCTCAATCATTACAAAAGATAAAATAGGAAGACATTAGAAAACTCAAAGCAACTAATTTTTTTTAATATTTTAAGGAAACATATGAACATATATGAATATTTTAAAAAATAAAAATACATTTTTCATCTTCTCCTTTCAGCACTTCCTAAGGTGGGTATATATAGAGTCATATATAGTTTTTTTAAATTCATGTAAAGATGTATTTTCTTTCCATAATAAACTTAATTGTTTATTAACATAATTATCATATATAGTTATCACATCAAGCTACTATATTTACACAATAAACAGGTTTGGGTATTCACTACTGCTTTTCATTTTCATATTATTTCCTTGGATTAATCCTGTGCACTTAGGAAAAAAAAACTATAGTTTATGCTCTAGTAATTTCTTGAGATCTGGGTTGTAACGGTAACTTTTCTTTCATCTTACAATAATATGTAACATATCAAAATGTGTGCAGTATAATTGCATAGAGGGAAATTTTTATTTAAATATAAAATTTAGAAAATTTAATATATTGAAAAACCAGTGATCTAAACATTCACTTTAAGAGACTATAAGAAGAACAAGCTAAAACAAAATAGTTAGAAGGAAGAATAATAAGAGTAAAAATCAGTTCTATAGAGAATAAATATAATATAAAAAAATAAATGCAATTAAAAAATAATTTTTTTAAGAAAGTTAAACTTGTAGGTATAGTCAAGAAGAAGCAAAAGAATAAAAATGGGAAATTATCCAAATGAAAAACAGGAATATCAATACAGATAGACAAATATTAAAAGAATAATAAAGTATGTCATAAAGAACATTAAACCAATAAAATAGCTTACCTAAAATAGCATATTAATTTATGTTAAAAACACAACTAAAAGAATTAGAAAGAAAAAGAAAATATAAAAATATGTCAATGTAAGTGAAAATCATTGAATCCATAATTAATAATCTCACAAAATTCAGAACCAAACGGCTTCACTAGTAAATTATTCAAAATATTTAAGGAAAAATTATACTAATTTTATATAAACCAATCCAGAGAAGAGTAAAAGGAAAAATAATTCTCAACTTGGTTATGGGGGCAGAATAACTTTCATGCCAAAATTGGAAACAATTTTGCAAGAAGTTAAATTACAGGTTGATTTTTGTCATAATAATCATAAAATTCCTTAAATATGAATTATCAAGTTAAACAGAGTGTTAGAAAATGATATGTGTAACCATAAAGTGAGGTTTATTACAGAAATTCTAGGTTGGTTTAACCTTCGAAAATCAATAAATACAATCCACCACGTTAGTAGAATGAAGGAAAAAATATGATAATCTCAGTAATGTAGAAAAAAGCGTTTTATAAACTATAATTACCATTCATTATTAAACATTCTCAGCAAACTAGGATTAGAGACAAGTTTGTTAGTCTGATAAAGGGAATCTAGAAAACATGTTATTAATTTTTTTAGTGATATGTAATTGACATACAATATACCTTTATTTTTCTGTTGTAAACTACAGTGATACAATATTTTTATACATAGAAAATGATCCTCATGATAAGTTTAGCTATCATCAGGCACTTTACAAAATTATTACACTATTTTTGGCTATATTGCCTGTGTTGTACATTACATCGCCATGATTCATTTTATCACTGGAAATTTGTACCTCTTAATTTCCTTTACCTCTTCCACCTGCCACCCAACCCCTAGCTCCTCTGGAAACCATTTCTTCTATCTATGATTCTGTTTGTATTTTTTTTTAAGATTTTTAAATTTATTTTAGAGAGAGAGGACTGGGGGCAGGGGCAGAAAGAGAGAGAGAGAGAGAGTCTCAAGCAGACTCTGTGCTGAGCACAGAGCACAATGTGGGGCTCTGCAATCATGACCTGAGCCAAATCCAAGAGTCATTCAACTGACTGTGCCACCCAGGCACTCCTGTTTTGTTTTTTTGTTCATTTGTTTTCTAGATTCCACATATAAGTGAAATCATATGGTGTTTTTCCTTCTCTTATTTCATGTAGTGTAATACCCTCCAGGTTCATTCATGTTGTCACAAATGGCAAGATTTCATTCTTTTTTATGGCTGGGTAATAGTCCATTACAGATTATTTATATAATACATATAATTATATATTTGATTAAGTTATATAAATATATTAACATGTATATATAATATATTATAAATAATATATCATTTTATACATTATATATATCCTACCTTCTTTACCATTCATCTATCAGTGAACACATAAGTTGCTTCCATATCTTGGCTGTTGTAAATAATGCCACAGTGAACATAGGGGTGCAGTAACATGTCTCTTCAAATTGGTGTTTTTATTTTCTTCAGATAAATACTCAGACGTGGAATTGTTTAATCATTTGGTATTTCTATTTTTAATTTTTTGAGGAACCTGCATGCTATTTTCTAAAGTGGATGGACCAATTTACATTTCCACCAACAGTAGACAAGAGTTCCCTTTTCTTTATAACCTCACAAATATTTGTTACTTTTTATCTTTTTGATGATAGCCAGTTTGACTGGTATAAGGTAGTATAACATTGTGATTTGGTTTGCATTTCCCTGATGATCAGTGAAGTTGAGCACGTGCATGTTGGCCATCTGTACATCTTTGGGAAAATGTCCATTCAAGTTCTGTGTCCATTTTCTGACTGGGTTGTGTATTTTCTTTTTATATTAAGTTGTATAACTTTTTTATATTTTGGATATCAACCTCTTATCAGATGTATGATTTGTAAGCATCTTCTCCTATTCAGTAGTTTGCCTTTTTGTTTTGTTGACGTATACTTCACTGTGCAGAAGCTTTTCAGTTTGATGTAATCCCATTTGTTATTTTAACTTTTGTTGCCCTTGACTGAGGAGACTGGCTCCCCTCCCCAAAATTGCTGAGACCAATGTCAAAGAGCTTATTGCCTTTGTTTTCTTCTAGGAATTTTATGATTTTAGGTCTTACATTCAAGTCTTAAATCCATTTTACATTTATTTTTGTATGTGGTGTAAGATAGTGGTCCAATTTTTTTTTTTTTTGCACATAGCTGTCCAGCTTTCCCAACACCATTAATGAAGAAATTGTCCTTTCCCCACGGTATATTCTTGCCTCCTTAGTCATAGGTTGATTAACCATTTGTTTGGGTTTATTTCTGGGCTTTCTATTGTATTCCATTGATCTTTTTACCTGTTTTCATTCCAGTGCCACCACCCTATTTTGATAACTATAACTTTGTAATATAATTTGAAATCAAGGCATGTGATACGTACAGGTTTTTGTTTGTTTGATTGGTTGGTTGGTTTTTTGAGGGGGTCAGATTGCTTTAGTTGTTTGGGGGCTTTTATGGTTCTATACAAATTTTAGGATTCTTTTTTTTTTAAATTTTTTAAAATTTCTTCTCAGTGTACCAGAATTCATTGTTTATGCACCACACCCAGTGCTCCATGGGATACATGCCCTCCATAATACCCACCACCAGTCTCACCCAACTTCCCACCCCCTCCCCTTCAAACCCTCAGATTGTTTTCAGTTCTTTGATATAGTTCTGTGAAAAATGTCATTGGTATTTTAATGGGGATTGCATCAAATCTATAGATTGCTTTGTGTAGTATGGATATTTTAACAATATCATTTTTTCCAATCCATGAGCATCAAATATCTTTCCATTTATTTGTATCTTCAATTTATCTCATCAGTGTTTTATAATTTTCAGAGTACAGACTTTCACCTCCTTGGTTAAATTTATTCCTAAGTATTTTATTCTGAATGCTGAAATCTTTTCTGTTTAGTTGAGGAATATAAAAGGATGTCCACCCCCACCATTTCTATTTATCATTTTACTGGGGGGACCTAGACAGAGCAATAAAGAAAAAAAAATATAGTAACCTGTCATTAATTGCATATTATTTGATTGTGTGTTGACATATTTAAAATACACCACATGTAAATCCCTAGAATAATCACTAAATTTAAGAATTAGCAATTACTAAATTTGGGAAGATTACTAGATAAAAGTCAATATTAAAAGATAAAAAGTCAATATTAAAAAACAATAGTACCTCTAAAACTAGCAATAAACAATTGGAAAATAAAAATTAGAAAAGTTCATGTAAAATAGCAACATATCAAAGGCTGCGGAATGAATCTATCAAATACCAGTAATATGTTTATCAATATTGTTCAAGGCCTCTATACAGTTAAAATGAAAATATTTTTGAAAGTAATTAAAGACACAAATGAGACTGTTTTAGTGGATTAGAGTTCTTAATGTTATAATGACATTAATTTCCCCCAAATTGGCCAGTTGTTTCAATGCGATCTTAAAATCACTGAAGATAATTTTTTACTTGTAGAAATTGCCAAGGTTTTAAAAGTTTTATGAAAAACAAAGGACTGATAAGAACAAAGTAAACTTGAGGAAGTAGAAGACAGTTATTTGGATTACACTACTCGATATGAAAACTTATTATAAAGCTACTATAAGTAGAATAGTATAGTATTGGTTCAGAGATAAGCATATCAATGGAATTAAATGATGAAACCTCAACAAGATTCACTCACATATCAACTGATGATGACAAAATTGCCACTGAATTCAAGGATAAAGGGGAATCTTTTCAAGAAATAATTCTGTTATTTTGATATTCACATGGAAAAATAGACCATCGTTCCCTATCTCAAACCATAGAAAAAGTCAATTTCACATGGGTCATTAACCTTAGTTTGTAAGAACTGTGAGTGAAACTTATAGAATAGAACATAGTTATCTACCTTCATGATGTTTAGTTAACAAAGATTTCTGAAACAACAAAACCCCCAAAACAAAATAAAAATACAAAGAACCCTCTATCAACAACAGAACTGAAAGGATGGATTGGACTTCATTAAAGTTAAGATCGTTTGTTTTACAAATTTAATATAAACAACATGAACAGGCAAGACATAGATAAGAGATAACTTCAGTATTTGCCACTGACAAAGGACTGACATATAGAAAATAAATAAAACTCCTAAAAATAAATTCAAACAGAAAGAAATCTAATAGAAAGGACAAATTATTTGAATTATTTTATTCACAAAATAGGATGTCTGATATCTGAAAAGCATATAACAGGGTATCCAACATCATCAGACATAATATGGCTAAAATTAATAGGTCTGACAAAGTTTCATGTTGGCAAGAATATGAAGCAATTATAATCCATATACATTGCTGATAAGAAGATAAATCAGTACACTATTTTTGAGTGTTGTTTGACAATGTCAACTAAGCTAAACATATGGCTAACAGATAGCCTATCAATCCACTTTTAGCTCTATATTCTACAGATATGAGTGTTTATGTCTGCCAAAAAAGGTGTACAAGAATGTTCTTTGACCTTTATTTATAATAGTCACATATAGGAAACAACCTATTTATTAATAGGAGATGGCTAAATTAATTGTGCTATATTTCTATAATTGACCAGAACTTATAAATTGCTAACACAACAACTTGGACCACTCTACAGACACGATGTCAAACAAATGAAACTAGACCCCGAAGGGTACATTCTGTGTATTCTTATTCATTTGATGGTCATGATTATACAAAACTGAGCTTTGGCATTGTACATTCTGTGTATTCCTATTCATTTGATGGTCGTGATTATACAAAACTGAGCTTTGGCATTGTAAGTCAGCGGAGCAGATGCATTTGGGAGGATATTGATATTGAGTGGTATGAAAGAGATGTCTGGGGTGCTGAAAATATGCTGTATCTGGATCTGTGTGATGGTTACATGAGTATCAGTGCTTATGAAAACTCATCAAGCTGTACACAGTGAATTATGTGCTATATTACGTATTATCATCAATGTTTAAAAATTTATATTTTTAGAGAGTCATACTGAAATGTATGTGAAATAATGTATGTATATGTTTCAAATAATCAAGTGGGGGTTGGAAGGAATAGACCTGTTTGTAGATGAAACAAGTTGGCTATAAATTGATACTTGTTGCTGTGATTGAGACAGTACTGTGCATTAGGAAATTTTCTCTATGTATGTTGAAGAGAAATGAAGTGTTTAACATACAGCTTGGGGTAGAATAAGCACTCAAAAATATTTGTTGTTGATATTAAGATTTTTTAAAAGATATTTTTAATATTTTGGACATCTTAAGGAATTTAGGAGACTAGTTGTAATTACCCTTGGGCTGAAAAAGCCTTAGAACAAGACCTGTTGTCTTAGAACAAGACCTGGAGGACTATAACTTCTCAGTCTGGGGCCTCCGGTAAGCTACTATTAGTGTGCCTGAGCAGTAAGGGACTTCTATTCCTGTAACGTGGGCATCCTCTAGCAACTTATCTCAAGACAAGTCGAGGGTTATTATTGCAATCTAAATTCCCAGAAACTGACAATTTCTAATAACTTAGTCATTAAGTCCACTCGTCTCTGGAAACACCCAGTTTGTCAGATCAGGGGCTCTGGACGAGGAGAATATAATTCTTTGCATTGTCTCCTTGGGAGTGAGGGCATCTACTAGACCAATGAAGGAAATGGGAGAAAGTTGGGCAAAGATGAAAAAATGATTCCACCAGAGTCAGAGCTTTTATATGAACTGGAGTTAATGCTGTAGAATAATTGATACAGGGAGTTGCCAAAAAGCTTTGCCTGCATTAGAAGGAGCTTCCCAGGGTTCCTGAACTCATTGCACTCAGCTGTCCTTCCTGCCTACCCAATGCCAAGGAGTATTGCTCTAAGAAAACCACATTGCTTACATATTCAGATTCCCATTTTTTATCTTAATTTATATATATTTCAAAGTTCAACACTTTTTAAAGGAAAACAGAGTTATGTTATGCTAGTGGTCACTACATTTATATTTTCTTTCGAAAGTTCTTTTCATTCTTAACCCACAGATTAATTTCATTTGTACATTATTAATCTTACATTAAAAAGATGTATTGCATTTTTTTTAAAGATTTTATTTATTTGACATAGTGAGAGACACAAGCAGGCAGAGCAGCAGAGGGAGAGGGAGAATCAGGCTCACCACTGAGCAAAGAGCCCGATGCAGGGTTTGATCCCAGGACTCTGGGATCATGACCTGAGCCGAAGGCCGTCAATTAACTGACTGAGCCACCCAGGCACCCCAAGATGTACTGAATTTTATAGATTAAGCCTATGTGAGCGTTTTTTTAATATTAGGGTTAATAATTTTAAATGTTACTTATACTGATTTCATTCCATGTAGGTTTTGCTTGAGAAGTCTCTTGAAAATATCTTTTTGCTGAAAGTGTTTCTTTGGTGAGGTTTTCTTAAGTCAGATACAGAATTTTGGTTCTAATAAACAGAATGAGTCCACTACTAACCAGCACTGCTTAAATATCTGAAGCATTCCAATATAAAGGTGATGTTAAGCCACGTATTTAACTCAGACATTTCTATAGCCATATTATAAATTAAAAATAAATCAATTTAAATGGTATATTTTATGTAATCGAGTACATCAAAATATTATTTCACAATCAAGGTCCCTGAAATGTCATTATAATTTTGTTTTACTTCCTTGTTTCTCAAGGTGTCAATGAAGGAGTCCAGGAAGTAGTTCTGAACATAGCAAGTAGGGAGCCCTGTCATGCCCTTATTAACAGCCACTGTTTCCATGGCTGACTGTGTACTATAGATGAAAGTACTGCTTCCATAGATTTCCTTTGAGTTGTAGTCATTTCTGCACCTAATTTAGATACATTTCATGTTTTTACTTGTTTTCTCTTTTTTACGAGTTTCTCAACAACCAATGCATATAATTTTAAAGGTATAGATACAAATACAGATGCAGATATATAACCATTGTCTTTAGAATTTTACTTGTCTTTTAAGAAGAATTGTTAGCACTTTTACTTCAAATTAACCTGCTAGTCAGTGATGTGTTGAGTATTCAAAATTGTAAGAGCTTACATTTTATAATTCAGCTTTGGCATTAAGAGGCAAACATTTGTCATAGCTTCCTTTTTTTTTCACTTTAAGATATTTTTGTTGTTTATAATTTTGAAAGGTGAAATAAAATGGAGTCATTGATGTCAAGGGGTTCTAAATCTAGGATGCCATTAAGGAGGTGGGCTGTATGCTTGTCCTCATCAGGTAGAACCATGAACTTCTGAACTGGGCCTAATCCCAAATACCTCAAGGACTCTGCAGGAATATTTACAACTTGCTACAGTAATGGACATTTGCTTAGTGATGGCCTTAGCAACCAGTTATGTTTAGCCAAGATTAGTTTTATGCTGCTAACACCAATCAAAGTTTTTGTAGACAACTTATACAAGCATTCCCTTTTTGTCTTTAAAACCCCTGGATTTTGCTTCCTAGTAGGACATTGCTGCCCAACTCTGGTACCTGAATTATAATTCTTTGATCCCAAATACACACTTTTGCTTGACTTTTGCTTCCTGACAATTGTAGGTTGACAGTGATGTTCATATTTTATTTAATGCACTAGTCACATATCCCTTCTAAAGTGTAAGGCATTTAAGGGCAAGAAAACTGTAGGTTTTCTATTCTATCTCCAGTGCCTGAAATGGTCCCTGGCATCAAAAATGCTTTTAAAAGCTAGAACTGGAAAATGCAATACACAATTACTCTATCCAAAATATACAATTACCTCATTGGTTCTGCTTATTTTGTCTTGTTTTGTTTGCAGTTTTGTAAAGGCTTGTTAAGATGTGAAGCATTCTTTTGTTTCCTAGAAATGTATCACATTTTCTTTTTAAGAGAGCTTTGCTTGGGTGGCTCAGTTGGTTGGGGGTCTGCCTTGGGCTCAGGTCATGATAGTCCTGGGATCAAGCCCCTAGTCAGGCTCACTGCTCAGCAGGGAGTCTGCTTCTCCCTCTCCTCTCCCTCTACCCCTCCCCTGACTTGTGCGCTCTCTCTATCTCTCTCTCTTAAAAAAATAAATAAAAAAAATTTTTTTAAAGAAAGTTTTCTGAAGTAGTCTCTTTGCTAGAAAAGAATGACTTAAAAATCTAAAGATATATGCTTAGGAACTAATGATATTTTTATGAAAATGTGGTTCCCTACTTGAGCAAATTCTATTACTTCGTTGAGAATAATGCAATTCTTTTCATTGAGTCTTTGACAGCTTGTTTTACTTGCTTGTTTCTCAAGGTATAAATGAAGGGGTTCAGCATAGGAGCAATGGATGTAGTAAGGACTGCCACACCCTTATCAATGGCCACTGATTCCTTTGCTGAAGGCTTAACATAGATGAAAATACAGCTTCCATAGGCAATGGAGACTACAATCACATGGGAAGAACATGTAGAAAATGCCTTTTTTCTTTGCTGGGGAGAAGAGAATCGTAGAATAGCCTTGATGATGTATATGCAGGATAGACGTACACATAGGAGGGTCATAATGAAGGTCAACACAGAACAGGCTATGACCATCTGCTCTATAACCCATGTTTCTGAGCATGATATTTTTAGGAGGGGGCATGCATCACAGAAAAAATGGTCAATAACATTAGAGTCACAGAATTCCAGATTTAAGCCCAGGCTAAGTGGTGGGAGAATGATCAAGAAGCCAGCTATCCAGCACCCAAGGATGAGTCTTCTACAGACCCTCTTGTTCATGATGGTCACATAATGCAGGAGTTTGCAGATGGCAACATATCGATCATAGGAAATGGTGGCCAGGAGAAAAAAATTCTGTTACACCAAAAATATAATTTAAAAAAAATCTGAAGGGCACAATTGTCATATGTGATTGTCTTGTCATCTGTTGATATGTTGTACAAATATCTGGGAATACAAGCAGAGGTAAATGAGATCTCTAAGAAGGAGAAATTTTGTAGGAAAATGTACATGGCATTCTGAAGGTGAGAATCTATGAAGGTAAGGGAGATGATTGTCAGGTTCCCAGTTATACTCAACATATAGGTAAGAAATAGAAAGATGAAAACCATAATCTTCAGTTGCGGATCATCGGTCAGTCCCAACAGAATAAAAGTTGTTATTGTGTGGTTTCTCATCATTGACTTCTGACTTCAATTCAATCTGCATTTAGGATTCAGGTATATTTGATATACATGCGGTGGTAATTAATGGAGAAAAAACTAAGCAAACAATCACATGCATTTACAAGATTTTTGTTTACAAATATTTTCAATACACTGGTATTCTAGGTTCTACAGTTGGGTGTTGTTTTGGTAAATTCAGGAGATATTTTAAAAAATCAGAAAAACCTGTATCACACTCCAAAATATTATGGGTGCTTCCTTCTCATTACATTTTATTTGCAATTTATATATTTTTTACTTATACCTGGGATTTGATTTTCCTGACAGATAGATTTGACTGCTAATGTTTTGTGAGATCATTTTGTCCCTCTTCACAGACTGAATCCTAAAGCTGAATCTTAAACTTTCATTATCACCTTCATATGTTTCCTTGAAGTTTTGTTTTAATAAGGAACAAATCACAAATAGTTTGAGACTATATTATATAGGCTCTGCATATCCATTACTGAAGATGATGAGCTCTAGTATTATAATTTTAAAAATATGTGTTTCCTTAAACAACTCCTTTCTCACTCACCCATTTCCCTGACTTTCATATTTTCTGTTTAGAATTACACTAATTTCCCACTGTGGGATGGGAAGACAGGAAGTATTTTGATGACAAATATATTGTATAAAATGATAATACGTATGTGTTGGGTGTAAGATATATAGAGATGTAAAGAATAATTACAGTTTTTCTTAGTTTTCCAACTGTTTAGTTGAGGTTGAAACACATTTCAAAATATTGTTATTAATATCACTAACTACAAAAAATTTCAGATTGAGCTATTAAACACATTCTTCAAGCATGGCTTGCTTTCACCGTGACTCAGTTTTTATCATCTACAGAATGGAAATAATATTTTCCTTCATCAAAAAATTAAAGACTAATATATAAAGTACTCAGAAAGTACATGGCTGATAAAGAGTGGGATAAGTTTATTTTAACTACTTCAATTACCTTGTCCAGAATGATTTTCCTTTTAATTACCTTACATTCAATCATCAATATGCTATAGTCCTGTTTTGTTCTCAAGAACCTACTGAAATAATATGTGCCAGAATTTATCACTTTTTTTTTTTTTTTTTTTTTTTTTGCTTTTAAAGTTTAGGGAATTTCTAAGTAGAATGTGTACCTTCAACCACCCAATATTCATAGCATTCTCTCATAACTTTCCTTAATACCACATACAGGTTTACTTGCCATCTTTTTGCTTTCTAATTTCTAGATTTTTTTTTTTTTTTTTTTTGCTGGTCTCTTATGTGGAATAATTCTTAATACATTTTTTTAAGGTTTTATTTATTTATTTTGTCAGCAAGAGAGAGAGAGCACAAGCAGGGTGAGCAGCAGTCAGAAGGAGAAGCAGTCTTCCTGCTGAGCAGGGAGCCCGATGTGGTACTCGATTCCAGGACTCTGGGATCATGACCTGAGCCAAAGGCAGATGCTTAATGTACTGCACGACCCACGTGTCCCAGTTCTTAATAACTTTTTACTTCTTAACACAATGCTCCCTTTGAGTATTTTCTTGAGCTCCTAATTTCTAAAAATGATTGCTCTTCAGTTACATAAACAAATGCACTCAGACATAAAAAGTCCAAAATGAAACTCTTAATTTTCTATACTCTCATCCTATTTCTCCCCGTGTTTTTTTTTTTTTAATAATCTAACTTGTGTATTTATTCAAGTTTTACTATATGTTAGATACTGAAACAAGCATTTTACATGGATTATCTATCTGGAGTAATCTTCCCTCCTCTGTGCTGTGTTTCTCCACCCAATCTCGGTTCCCAGTCTCCAGTTTTGCTGGGCATGCACATCCTCAGACAGCCACTGGTTAATAGTTTTTAGTTCCCAGAATTTGCATTTGTGAGACGTATCATTTTGTCATGGCATTCAAATTATGCAACTCTTAGGTGACCTCTTATTTATTGTTGCTTAAACTAATCTTATCAGTAACTATACACTATCCAAGAATAAAGTGCTCTAAAAATGATGTTTAATACCCAGATTAGAACTTACATTGCTAAGTTTTTAAAAAACATTTAATTTATT
Source organism: Enhydra lutris kenyoni (assembly GCF_002288905.1). NCBI lineage: Eukaryota > Metazoa > Chordata > Mammalia > Carnivora > Mustelidae > Enhydra > Enhydra lutris. The sequence goes on from NW_019154257.1 coordinate 142,669, forward strand.
TTAGAGAGACAGAGAGAGAGAGAGTGTGTGTGAGGTGGGGGCGGGACAGAGGGAAAGGAAGAGAGAGAGAGAATCCTAAGAAGACCCTGCACTCAGCACGGAGCCCAGCCTGATGCAGGGCTCCATCCCAGGATCCTGAGATGATGACCTGAGCCAAACCCAAGAGTTGGTTGCTCGACTGACTGAGCCACAATGGTGCCTTTCCATTGCTAAATTTTATACAATCAATAAAGATTCACTTACTATAGGTGAATATGACTCAAGTCTCAAAACAAATGTAATTGAAATGACAGGATTCATAATACACTCTGGCAGTTAATCATAGCTTCTCTCTATTAAGTTAACTACAATTATTCTTATAGCTACAACTTGAAGATGCATATAATGTTGAAAACTAGCAGGAAAACTTCTGGTCACTACTGGCTGAGTCTTGCCACTCCTGCAGTAACAGCTCTCAGGAATATACATAATTTCCTTGCAGTTTTTTTCTTTAGGTGATTGTATCAATTCCCGCACAATAGCTGCAGTGCCATCACAAGCCTAGGAAATAGTTTTTTTTTTGTTTGTTTTTGTTTTGTTTGTTTTTTTTAAACTCTCAGACATTGAGAAGAAAAACAGGTTCAAGGGCACTCTGGAAGAGTGGATGTTATGAACTGCTTTGCTGAGAGAAGAGAATTTTCCAGTTTTCCAAGCTTGATATTTATTTGCCATGTCTGCAGCAAAATTAATAAACAGAAGAGTCCTTGGTGACCCAGGTTCAAAAATCGTTAATGAGTCATCTGTGTAATCATCTCGTATCATTTGATCTTAGGGTAAAAAAAAAAAATTAAAAAACTTAACACAGTAGTAGTGGGAACATGTCCTTTAGAGACAGGAAAAGCAACAGAGTCATTTAAGAGACTGGTAGGAGAACATTGACTCTTAAACTAGTCCAGTTTTTTTTTTTTTTTTAATTCTTATGGTGTAAGGTAGTTAAAAGATGATAGATCTCCCTCTCTGCTTTTTCGAATAGTTATGGAATGAACAAATTATATGTTAAAACATTTGATTAGATATATAACAACAGAAAAATCACAGTGAAATATTAGAGGTAATATTTTGGAGAATACCTTTATTCTTTCCTTCCTGTAAACATATGCATGTTTGTCACATATAGTAAGTACAAATGCACGAACATTAAATTAAAAATACCTCTGTATTGAGATATACAGACTATCTCAGCTATTTTACTCTTAGAAGTGTGTGAATCTTGTTATATCTTTAATTATTATTGAGATGCATCATTTTAGATCTATTTAATTTTAGTACACTATATTACTATGACATCAGAATTTAAACCAAAATTTATCATTGTCATAAATGTATATTGCTTCCAAAGTTTCACCATTGTAAAATATCACCGTATGGGTAATTATACTGTTTCCAATTACCTTAAATCATTTTAGCTTCTTTTTACATTTTTTATCATTATAAAAAATTTATAATGATAAAATTGTGAAAATATTTTTTGTACATTGTCAAATAATTGATAGAATTGAACTCTTCATAATATTGATATATTTCGAACTGTGTTTTTAATTAATCATTTTATTAATTCATTATTTTAAGTAATAATTAATATCTTCCTTTAAATTAAGTGTTTAAGAGTATCTTTGTGCATACACCTAAGTCATGAGCATACATCTTCTTTTCCTTTAAGTAATTACTACTTTCATTCACTTATGGATTAACATGGGTGCAGGTTGGGTTACAGATTTGTTACAGTAAAATTTACATACAATAAATGGACCATTTTTTAATATTTCAGTTGAGGAATTTTTACGAAAATATACCTCTCTAATTATTACTACCACTGAAAATACAATGAATATTTCCATTTCCCTACAAAGTTCCTCATGTCTCTTCCTATTTAAAACCCTCTAATCCCAGCTAATGGCAATATGCTTTTCATCATTTTATATTAAATTTGATTTTTTCAAATGCAAGTCTTTTTCTTGTGTTTCATATGAATGGAATCATACATAACATTCTTCCCTTCTGTGTTTTTTATATTTATCTTTTTTTTTAAAGATTTTATTTATTTATTTGACAGACAGAGATGACAAATAGGCAGAGAGGCAGGCAGAGAGAGAGAGAGAGAGGGGTGGGGGAAGCAGGCTATCCGCTGAGCAGAGAGCCCGATGCAGGGCTCAATCCCAGGACCCTGGGATCATGACCTGAGCTGAAGGCAGAGGCTTAACCCACTGAGCCACCCAGGCACCTCTATATTCATTTTTACTATTGCATGTATCAGTAGTCAGTTTGTCTTACCAAGAAATACTCCACAACTTAGATATATCACAATTTTTTTATTCAATAATATATGGACATTTTGAATGTCTTTGGGTTTTGGTTATTGTGAATAAAGTTGTTATGAACAATGATCTACAAATTTTGGTGTAGACAGGTGTTTCATTTCTCTCTGGTAAATACCTACGTCTCAATGGTGTGATCAAATGCAAGTTTATGTTCGACAGGCAGTTTCAAAGTAGTTGTAACATTTTAAAAAAAGATTTATTTGTTTGAGAGAGAGAGAAAGGTGGGGGAGGGGCAAGGGAAGAGGGTGGGAGAGTCTTTTTTTTTTTTTAAGATTTTATTTATTTATTTGCCAGACAGAGATTACAAGTAGGCAGAGAGGCAGGCAGAGTGAGAGAGGAGGAAACAGGCTCCCCGCTGAGCAGAGAGCCAGATGTGGGGCTGGATCCCAGGACCCTGGGATCACAACCCGAGCCGAAGGCATAGGCTTTAACCCACTGAGCCACCCACGTGCCCCGAGGGTGGGAGAGTCTCAAGTAGGCTCTGCACTGAGCACAGAGACTGATGCAGAGCTCAGTCTCGTGAACTTGAGATCAGGACCTGAGCCAAAACTGAGTCAGGTGCTTAACCTGCTGCTGCACCACCCAGGCACCCATATTGTTAACATTTTTATTTAGTGTTTATGTTTCCTTTAGATAAATATGCAAATGTGGAATTGTTGAATTATATGATAGTTCTGTTTTTATTTTTTGAAGAACTTCCATACTGAGGAAACTTCCATAGTAGCTGCACTAATTAATATTCCTAACACTGTATTAGGGTTCCCTTTTCTCCACAACCTCACCAACAGTTGCTATCTTTTTGTTGTTGTTGTTGTTAAAGATTTTATTTATTTATTTCACAGAGAGAGAGATATCACAAGTAGACAGAGAGGCAGGCAGAGAGAGAGAGGGGGGAAACAGGTTCCCTGCCGAGCAGAGAGCCGAATGTGGGGCTCGATCCAAGGACCCTGAGATCATGACCTGAGCCAAAGGCAGAGTCTTAACCCACTGAGCCACCCAAGTGCCCCTGTCTTTTTGATATAGCGGTTCTACAAGTGTGAGTGATACCTCACTGTGGTTGTGATTAGCATTTCCTTCACAATTAATGATACTGAACACCTTTACTTGTTGGCCATCTGTGTGTCTTTTCTTGAAAAATATCTATTCAGATCCTCTGCCTATTTTTATTTATTTATTTATTTAATCATTTTTTAAAATTTATTTTCAGCATAACAGTATTCATTGTTTTTGTACCACACCTAGTGCTCCATGCAATCCGTGCCCTCTCTAATACCCACCACCTGGTTCCCCCAACCTCCCACCCCCCTACATCTTCAAACCCTTCAGATTGATTTTCAGAGTCCATAGTCTCTCATTGTTCACCTCCCCTTCCAATTTCCCCCAACTCCCTTCTCCTCTCTAACTTCCCTTGTCTTTTTATAAAATTTTCTATTTATTTATTTCAATGAGGAAGGCAAAGGGAGAGGGGGAGGGAAAGAATCTCAAGCAGACTCCCTCCTGAGTGCAAAGTCTGACATGGGGCTTGATTTCATGACCTGAGATCATGACCTGAGCTGAAACCAAGAGTGAGTTGCTCAAACAGACAAACCATCCAGATGCCCCACCCTTGTTGTTCTAATAAAACCATGTTTACCAAAGTTTATTAAAGAGCCCCCCCTTTTGATATAAAATAGTAGAAGATATCTATGTAGAATGGAACCCAATGAAATTATGATATATGGATTGGATATCATTCAGTGTAATCAGTTCTTTCTCCTATTCCAGTACCACCCTGAAAATATATATTATTTTGAGGCTAATGTGGTGCTTTTTATCTAGAATAGCATCTATAAGTAACACAGTTCCATATATATTCAACACCTAAAAATTTACTGGCAAAATTTTTTTAAAAATATTTATTTATTTATTTAAGAGAGAAACAGAGAGAGAAAGAGAGAGGAGGAAGAAAGGGAGAAGGGCAAGCAAACACTGTGCTGCGTGAGGAGCTCCATCTCATGATTCTGAGATCATGACCTGAGCCAAGTCCTTATTGGTAAAAAATTTAAGTCAAATTTTCCACCTGAAGCTATATTATTCTTATTTGGGATATAGCTAAAACTGCTGGGATATTTAATTTACCTATTTAATTTGCTATATTTTGAGTCTAACATTTTGACTTTTGTTTTTGAAGATTTTTTTTTTCTGGCTAGTGTAATAAGTCTTATCATGAAGAAGCACTACTCTGATTATATTCATTATATTCACTCCTGAAAAAAGTAGTAATTGCCTTCTCTTTGCCTTACCTGTCAATCAGAGGAATAGTAGTATGTTCATGAGGAATAATTGTATGTTCATTGATACTGGTTTTGCTTTCTTGATGAATCTCTCAGTGGGATATTAAACCCAGAAGCCAGAGACTTTGAAATTCTAAATTTAGGACATTATGTTTAGATTTTTTTTCCCTCTCAACTAACACAAACTAAATACTATGTTGGCTTTTATTTTTAATTTCTTTTCAGCATAACAGTATTCATTATTTTTGCACCACACCCAGTGCTCCATGCAATACGTGCCCTCCTTAATACCCACCACCTGGCTCCCCCAACCTCCCACCCCCCGCTGCTTCAAAACCCTCAGGTTGTTTTTCAGAGTCCATAGTCTCTCATGGTGCACCTCCCCTTCCAATTTCCCTCAACTCCCTTCTCCTCTCCATCTCCCCATGTCCTCTGTGTTATTTCTTATGCTCTGCAAATAAGTGAAACCATATGATACTTGTCTCTCTCTGCTTGACTTATTTCACTCAGCATCATTCTCTTCCAGTCCTGTCCATGCTGATACAAAAGTTGGGTATTCATCCTTTCTGATGGAGGCATAATACTCCATAGTGTATATGGACCACATCTTCCTTATCCATTCGTCCGTTGAAGGGCATCTTGGTTCTTTCCACAGTTTGGTGACCGTGGCCATTGCTGCTATAAACATTGGGGTACTCATGGCCCTTCTTTTCACTACATCTTTATCTTTAGGATAAATACTCAAACTTTACTACAAAGCTGTGATCACCAAGACAGCATGGTACTGGCATAAAAACAGACACATAGACCAGTGGAACAGAGTAGAGAGCCCAGATAGGGACCCTCAACTCTATAGTCAGTTAATCTTCGACAAAACAGGAAAAAATATACAGTGGAAAAAAGACAGTCTCTTCAATAAATGGTGCTGGGAAAATTGGACAGCTGTATGTAGAAGAATGAAACTCGACCATTCTCTTACACCATACACAAAGATAAACTCAAAATGGATAAAAGACCTCAACGTGAGATAGGAATCCATCAGAATCCTAGAGGAGAACATAGGCAATAACCTCTTTGATATCAGCCACAGCAACTTCTTTCAAGACATGTCTCAAAGGCAAAGGAAACACAAGTGAAAATGAACTTTTGGTACTTCATCAAGATGAAAAGCTTCTGCACAGCAAAGGAAACAGTTAACAAAACAAAGAGGCAACCCACGGAATGGGAGAAGATATTTGCAAATGACAGTACAGACAAAAGGTTGATATCCAGGATTTATAAAGAACTTCTCAAACTCAACACACACAAAACAGATAATCATCAAAAAATGGACAGAAGATATGAACAGACACTTCTCCAATGAAGACCTACAAATGGCTATCAGACACATGAAAAAGTATTCATCATCACTAGCCATCAGGGAGATTCAAATTAAAACCACATTAAGATACTACCTTACACCAGTTAGAATGACCAAAATTAGCCAGACAGGAAACAATGTGTGTTGGAGAGGATGTGGAGAAAGGGGAAACCTCTTCCACTGTTGGTGGGAATGCAAGTTGGTGCAGCCACTTTGGAAAACAGTGTGGAGATTCCTCAAGAAATTAAAAATAGAGCTTCCCTATGACCCTGCAATTGCACTACTGGATATATATCCCAAATATGCAGATGTAGTGAAAAGAAGGGCTTTTTTTTTTTTTAATTTCTTTTCAGTTTATCAGAATTCATTGTTTATGTACCACATTAATGCTGGCTTTTAAAATATTTTCAAAATTAAATCAGGGTTTCCCAAAATAGTAGATTTCCTACAATTTGAACTGGAGGCTCCAGTTCATTTACTATGTGAAATGTTTCGCTATATTGCTTTATAATATTTTCTCCATATTGAGATGGGGCCAGTACCAGCTCTGATCATGTGCTTAAATGCCGGAGTTGAATCCCAGTGATGATAGTTACTATAAAAGACAAGGGGCATGGACTTGTTCATGGTTTGCTTGAGAGCTAGAATGCTCCCATAATTGTAGGTCCACTCCTGACATTTACAATTGATCATTTCTATGATGAAATGATCAATTCATCACAGTGAGGACCATTTCTGCAGCCCACCCCCATCCCTGAATCTATTCTTCCCAATGTACAAAGACTTGGGCTTCTCTGGAAACTAATACAATCCAACTGACTCTGAGAATCATTTTTCTTCCAGTCATTAAAACTATACTTCTGTAAGAACTCTGACATTACAATGCAAGTGTTGAGTATAACTGATCTGAATTTTTATTGACTGATTGCTGTTTGCATGATATGTAAAATGTTTTAAAATTTGATTTCTAATAAAATAATGCAATGGGCCCAGTTGTTAAGTGTTTTTTTCATTAAGCAGTGCATCTTCATGTCTCTCAAGTTATGCTACTTTTGGATGACTTCCTATTTATTCATACATACTAATGATCAATGAGTATAATCTATCCCAAAGTAATACATTTAAAAAATAACATTTTGTAAATATCCATATTAAAACTCACATCTCTCAGCTTTGTACAGTCAGGGAAACTCCATTTCCCAGAAACAATATGACCCAATTATCACCAAAAGAGAATATAACTGAAAGGACAGAATTGATCATATTTATTTATACTTCTAGCAATTAATTGTAAACTCTCGATGTTTATTTAAAATTATTCTTACAGCTACAAATTTGAAAATAAATGTAATGTTGAAAATCTGCATGAGAGCCTCTGCTCACTGCTGATTAAATCCATGGCCACAGTTACAGAATCCTTGTAACTTAATCAATGCATAAACTTTCTCAAGATAGATGTGCTGTCATAAGCCCAGGAAATATTTTCTTTTACTTTCCATCACTAAAAAGAAAGGCTAGTACAAAGGAACTTCCAGTAGCTTTGGAAAATTTGATGTTTTAAAATCTTTGCTAGTGTATAGAAATGCAACTAATTTTTGTTATTGATCTTATATGCTGCAAACTGGCTGCACTTATTAGTTCTAATAGTTGTTTGTGGATTTTCTATATACTACATCATGTCCCTTCTTCATTTCCTGTCTTTTTTCTTTTCTTTCTTTCTTCCTCTAATTACCCTGGGAACAACCCCTCTAGTACAGTGTTGAATAGAAGTGGTAAAAGCAGATATCCTTTTGTTACTGATCATAGGGAGAAAACATTCAATCTTTCCCCATTAACTATGGGTTACCTGTAGATGCTTTTATGAAGTTGAGGAAGTTACCTTCTATTCCTAGTCTTTCAAGTATCTTTATCACAAAAGTGTGCTGGATTTTGTCCAATGTTTTTACTGTGTCACTTGAGATAATCACGTGTATAATATGTAACATTTATACATTTGGAGAGGTTTTCTTTTTTTTGCATTTTTTTTGGTTTATTTTTTATTGATCAGCAGTTAACAAAAAACCCTGCAACTTGTTTTTTTTTTTTTTTTTTTTTGCTTGGTAATAGACATTTAATATTCTACCATTTTGTAGATGAAAATCTATTTGAAAGAAATTTTCTTTATTTTCACCCAAATTTCACCAAATTTTATATATATATATATATATATATATATATATATATATATATATACCAAAACCTTCATATATAAGTGGGATTATATGATTAGTGTTTTATTTTGATTTTTTTCCTTTGTCTTATTCTACCCATTCTTCTTTCTAATTACATGGTTTAGTTTCTGCTTCCGATAACTTTCATTAAAATTTGTTTTCTTTTAATATTTTCTATGTTCAGTGATTGTATGAAAATAAATATTCTGCAATACATAAATAATCTATGCATTCACACAGACACATGCTTATACTGAAATTTTCCAACCTGGAATATTGGCTCTCTTTCTTTTGTTCTAATTAAATTTTATATTCTTTTAAGAGATTTTATACTTTCTTTATATATATACTGCACTTCTATGTTAAATTTATTCTCCTGGTAATTAAACCAAGATAACATTTTATGACCAAAATAACATTTGCTCATTGATTTCCTGTTGTTTTTTGCTATTACAGTCTACGTCTTTTTAAAATATTTTCCATTTTTTCAGCTAGAATACCAAATCCCCTTACTAGTTCCATTAGTTTCCTATTAGTTCCTTGAGTTTTCTGTGTGTGTAAGAATGCCCTCAATATAAAAAAAGATATATCGAATTTCATCAACTTTAAGACAACATCAATTGTAAAGTATGCCATTATAATATTTATCACAATTGAAAAGAAAATGTTGACAATTAGCCTATGAACAATAGTAGATGCCATCCGTTGTATGAAATATCTAAATTTCAGAAAAGCAAAATGTGAATAATACTTTAAAATCAAGGAAATACCATTGTTTTATTTATTCTTTCCCATATTTATCATGATTATTTTGTTTTCTTATGTCATCTTCCAAGATCTAATAAACGATGGAGCATTTCTGATTTTTACTCATCACATTCATTGGGGTGGGGTTTATCTGTATTAGAGTTTACAAAGAACTGACTTTTGGATTTTTTGAACTTATTTAATTGATTTTAGTTTCTACCCACAGTAACATTTTTCATTTACTTTTATTTTCAATGGTTTTTTTTTAATTTATTAGTTTAAATTCCTCACTTTTGGTCTAGTTTATATATTTTTAAAAAGTGAATTTATTTAAGATAACAGAATTCTTTCTAACTACAGCTTTTTCATTGCTCCAAATAATTTGTGATGGCATGTCTGCATTTCATTACTTTCCAGATAACAATTAGTTAATTTGTTGTAAATTCCTTAATTTCCAAGGAATTATACTGATGTGGATTTTTCATTCTTTGTAGATAAAACTCTGCATATTGTGGTTATTATGGCAGAATTTGGACTATGAGAGCTTAATTTGTATTAGATGTAGGCACAGGCTGTTAAATACATTGGGGAATGTTTTCCCCTTGACTCAGAGCTCTGTACGCAGCAGATGATATTTTTTTCAGAAACAAAGTAATCCTTCTGTGAAAATGAGCTTGGTTTTCTAATGCAAACTTTCACTGAATGTGCAGCTATTGTCCTGTCCCAAGTACTTTCCACATTAATCCTGAGACTTTAAGCCCAAGCCTTTGTGATCCATAATGTGATGTCCTGCACCTACCCTCCAGTCTATGCTCACCTCAGTACCCAGTAGTCATTTTGTAGATTATTACTGTACTTTTAGTTGAATCTTTATTTCTGACACCTCCTGTTGACCATTTTACAATGATTTGAGCTATAGAGTTAAGGGAATATTTATTACATATTATCCAGTGTTTCTGTGTGTTCATTACAGAGTATTTTCATCTATTTTCTCAATATTGGAAGTGCCATTACTCTTTTTCACATGCATTTTAAATTATGTGATTATTCATCCATTTTAGACATTTTACCTAAAATTACTCTTACTACATGTGTTTAGATATTATTGTGTATATTGAAGAGCTACAAACAATTTTACCTTATATTTTCCTGAGGAATAACTCTTACTATATATATTGTAACAAAATCATGCAGTTAATTTCTCTTCAGGATAGTTTTTTAGAAATTGATATGCAAAATTATCAAATATATTTTGAAAAATCAAAACACAAGAATGGCATGAGCAGGGGCGCCTGGGTGGCTCAGTGGGTTAAGCCGCTGCCTTCGGCTCAGGTCATGATCTCAGGGTCATGGGATCGAGCCCCACATGGGGCTCTCTGCTCAGTGGGGAGCCTGCTTCCCTCTCTCTCTCTCTCTCTCTGCCTGCCTCTCTGTCTACTTGTGATCTCTCTCTGTCAAATAAATAAATAAAATCTTTAAAAAAAAAAAAAAAGAATGGCATGAGCAGGGCTCAATGGAAGGTTGGTTAAAAAAGTGTTGAGAAAATTAATGTAACAGAAATATATGTTATTAAGAAACAAGATTATAGACTTCAAAATAAAATGCCTGTGGACATTTATTCTTGTTTTTGAGATATTTTAAAAATAATATTTCTTTTATTTAATTGAGAGCAAGGCAAATTCTTTTGACTGAGTCCTCCAAGGCTTTCTTAACTTGATTGTTTCTCAAAGTATAAATAAATGGGCTCAAGGTAGGTGAAATGGAGAAAATGAGCAGTGAAACCACTTTATTAATGGTCACTTTTTCCTTTGCTGTAGGATTCATATAGATGAAAATGCATGTGCCATAGGTGGTGGAGACCACAATCATGTGGGAAGAACAGGTTGAAAGGCCTTTTTCCTTTGTTGAACAGAAGGGAATCTAAAAATTGTCTTGATGATATAAGCATATGACAGAACCACACATGTAAGTGTCATATTCAAGGTCAGCACAGCACAGATTATAACTGTCCATTCCATGAACCATGTATCTGAACATGAGATTTTCACTAAGGGAAATGCATCACAGCCAAAATGATCAATTATGTTAGAGTCACAAAATTTTAGATTTAAACCCAGGCTAAGAGGTGGGATTATTATACATAAACCAGCCATCCAAGAACAGATGATGAGAGTCCTGCAGGCACTGTTGCTCATGATGATCACATAATGCAAGGGTTTGCAGATGGCCACATAGCGGTCATAGGACATGGCGGCTAGCATAAAAAACTCTGATACCCCACAGAGGTCGGTAAAAAACACTTGGATGACACAAGCATTATAGGTAATAACGTTGTCACCTGTTGCTACGCTATACAAATATCTGGGAATAATGGCAGATATGAATGAGATCTCCAAGAAGGAGAAATTTTTTAAGAAAAAGTACATGGGTGTTTTAAGGTGGGAATCCACAAAAGTGAGTATAATGATGGTCAAGTTTCCAGTTACACTCAGTGTGTAGGTCAGAAAGAGAAAGATAAAAATCAGAATTTGCAGCTCAGGGTCATCCGTAAGTCCCAGCAGAATGAATGTTGTTATTGTACCGTTTCTCATCACTGACTTCTGACTTCTCTCCAACCTGCATGTGATATTCAGATAAATGTTCTCATTGATTATAGATTATTTTAACTGTTCTAAAATATAATGTATTCAAGCTTTTATATTTCATTATGTTTTTAACATAAATATATATTATATGTATACTTACATTTTATGCCTATCCTGTACTTAGGATTTTCCCATGTGACCAAGTAGATTACTGAGGGAGTGTCATTTTAAGGGTAAAAATGTTCTTTCCTATTGAGAAACTGAGTCACAAAATTTCATGCTCAGTTTCATATCTTTTCTTGACACTTGGGTCTTTTTAGAAAAACAGTGCTAATATAACTTGGGTTCACTATTTAGACACTAGAGCAAAACTAGAGGTCTTTAGGGACACCCAAGTGGCTCAGTAGGTTGGGCATCTGCCTTCAGCTCAGGTCATGATCCAAGGGTCCTGGGATCAAGTCCTGTATTGGGCTCCTTGCTCAGCAGGGAGCCTCCTCCTCCCTCTGCCTGCCTCTCACCCTGCTTTTGCTCTCTCTCTCTGACAAATAAATAAATAAAATCTTTAAAAACAAAACAAAACTGGAGGTCTTTGTTCCGAAAGAAGATTTTTGTTTTTTGGTGTGTTTTTAGGTTAAGTGAGCTTAATTCTTATGAACAACTTCACAACCGGCTGATTCCCCTACCTCCTGCTACAGAGCCTAGCTATTTATCTTTCTGAATATTTGCATTACCAGCTGAATTTGTGTTACCTTTACTGCTGATACAAGTGATGACTGCCTTCTCTTCCCTCTCTCATCTTCCAGTGAATGAATTATTTTATTTTCATTGATGTCATACCTATGGGGATTCAGATAAGTCCAATACACAATCAAGATCTTAAACATTGAGGTTTTCTGGCATACCAAGTTTCTTTGTGTTATGAGCAAATTCACTTTATTATTTAATTTACTGTGTTCTCTTCTCACAGATTGGGGTAGAATTGTTTGTTGCAGAAATGTTTGGGACTATTTGCCTCATTCACAGTGTTTCTAATATATAGAAAAATTGCTGAGGATCAAGGTTTACTCAAAAATTAGAATCCTTGTAGGAAGTTTAGTTTTTTATTCAACCACTATCAAATAGTTCTATCAAATTTAGATGCAAAAGGAATATTTTATATTTATATACTTTGCAGCCCACCCACTTTTCTTTCATGTTTTCTCTGAATCTCTGAGATAATGTGTATTATAGTGAAATCTTACTCAGCCCCCAAATGTTGAACATTATCCAATTTTCAAAATATAGTCATTTTTTCCCCAAGATATTATAACCTACTTCATGATGGAAGTTAGTAAGTTGACACGAAATTGTAACTAACTGATTTTGTTTATTCTGTCTTTCTAATGAGTTTTCAAAACGAGCACAGGACTCTGTCATGAGATGCTGTCATTTCAGTCATTATGGTGTTCTTTTCAGGGATGGCAAGAGGAATATGAGTGCATGCTTATATACTTCTATATATAGGAAGACAATTTATTTTATTTTATTTTTTATTTTTTTTCAGTGTTCCAAGATGCATTGTTTATGCATCACACCCAGTGCTCCATACAATACGTGCCCTCCATAATACCCACCACCAGGCTCACCTAACCCACCTCCCCTCCAAAATCCTCAGTTTGTGTTCTCAGAGTCCACAGTCTTTCGTAGTTCATCTCTCCATCCAATTTCCCCCAATTCACTTATCCTTTCCTTCTTATAGGAAGACACTTTATTTTAAATTTGAGGTTGGATATCTATTCAAAATTACCCTAAATACTTCTTACATTAAGTTAGATACAGATTTGTTTATGTATCTTATGCATACAATGCTCCAGGCAATGTCATTTATCTACACAAGGGAAAGTCATTCTAAAAAATGAAGTATCATGCATATATCTTAGATACACTGAAAATATTAAAATTATCACTGCAAATCTATTTTCTTTCTTAGATGTAAATATAACCTAGATCCTATGAAGGGAACCACAGTCAAAGAGACAAACTTTATTGTACTTACTTTTCTGTTAGTAGATCAGAGCTTCTGTTGTTTGTTTTACCATAGCCAATATCAAGACCACAATGTTAAAAGTCATATTTTTATAAAGGTGTTTATGTCTTCATATTCACTGACATGTCTGGGAATGCATAGAACTCCCTTTGCTTACTTTCTCCAACAACTTGGACAGACTTGGTGATGGGCTTAATGCTGTTAGAAGCCTCTAAATATTTTCTTACTATATCCATCACTGAAAAGAAAATAAATGACCCTAAAGTTTCAGGAACTCTCTCCACTAGTGGGAGAAATGAATTTTAAATCATAACGGCAGAAAAAAATGCATACACCATGTCAAATGTGGGTTATCTTTTTAATTTCCAGAAAATGTTAAGAGTGAAAAAAATGAATGGTTCTTGGGGACCTACAGTCAAGAGTCATTGATTTTCTGAGTAATGAAGTTTGGCAAAAACACAAGTAACACTGGCTTCAGTGGGGACTCTGCCTTTGGAGATAGGAGGATGTTAGAGCATCATTTGATACAGGTCAGGAGGGCAACTGTATCATTCAAGTTACATAGTTAATTTGTTTTAAACTTTCACATCCACTAAGGCATTTGGAAAATTATAATCCTTTAGTTATGAATGAAATCCTTTAATACATAAATGTTTTATTATTATTGGCTAATTTTAATCAGATAAGCACAAGGAAAAGTTTATATAATTATATAAGGCTACTGCTTGCATTATAGAACTTACCTTTTCAGATTTTCTTCTCCAAATATATCAACTGCATTATAAGTATTAGTTATGAATGCATAAAGATTTTTGGTCTTATTTTATAATTGGATACAAAACATATACTTCATGGTTGCGTAGTAACACAGATATACTTAATGCTACTAATTTTACACTTCAAAATGGTCAAAATGGTAAATTTTATGTTATGTATATTTTACCACAATAAAAACATATGCTTTCATATATTTAAACATTTATTAATTTATTCCATGATATGCCTTTGTTTTTTCCAATTATTCAGTAATAATAATGTTGGCTGTATGAATATTTTGGCAATTTTAAACCAATGCCCGAATTAAATGTACAATGTTCTTTATTTTCCATAGTTATCAATTATTCTATCAAAAGCATTTTCATACAAAATTTTTGTGTGTGTGATAATGATTGGTGGAAGTGAAATTTCTAGATAAAAATATTATTCTGCTTTTAGAAAATTTGTATAATCCGAGCCATAGATTATTTTGGATCAAATCTGTGTCATCATAATTAGGTTTTAGTACATTGTTTTTATTTTTATGCTTATTTGTATCTTGCTCTTTTAAATAAGTTAAATATGAATTTTAAGATCTTTAGTAAGTCTTTAAAAGTGTCATTGCTGATTTTTGGCATATAGTTCATGGTTTTATAGAGTCAAATCTATCTTTTTTTGTTTTTTTAGTTTTTAAACAGCATTATTGAGATATAATTGACATTCAATAAGCTGTACACGTTTAAAGTGTACAGTTTTATAAGTTTTGGCAAATTGTATGTTCCCAAGAAAATAACACCATAATCACAATCATAAATATATAAATTATTCCTCAAAGTTTTCTTGTGCCCCTTTTTAAATCCTTCCTTCTTGGTCCCTACCTCCCTACTCTTACTGCTGCTATTTATAGCCAACCATTTTTCATCTGGCTTATAAATAAATTCAGCATGAGTTTTTGAGATTCATCCACATTATTATGTGTATCTGTAAGTCACTCCCTTTACTTCTGAGAAAAATTCCATTTGTGGATATATCATAATTTGCTTACTATTCACCTGATATAAAATATTTTGTCATTTTAATTTTAAGGCACTTACAAATAAAGCTGTTATGAATCTTCATGCACAAATCTCTCTAATGACATATCCTTTCATTTCATTGTAGGTTGGATAAACACCTAGGAGTGGAATGGCTGGGGCATATGGAAAGTATATATGTAACTTTTTAAGAAACCAGTTTTCCAAAGCAGTCACATGATTTTACAGTCCCACCAGTGGTGTAGGAGTCCTTTCCTTCTTTCCTTCCTTCCTTCCTTCCTTCCTCTTTCTTTCTTTCTTTCTTCCTTCCTTCCTTTCTTTCTTTCTTTCTTTCTTTCTTTCTTTCTTTCTTTCGAATTTATTTATTTACTGGAGAGAGAGAGACAGACAGTAAGAGAGAGCCAGAGCAGGGAGGAGAGGGAGGGAGCCCAATGTGGGGATTGATTTCAGCACTCTGGGGTCATGACCTGGGCTGAAGACTGAAACTTAACTGACTGAGCCACCCCAGCACTCCATATGGTCCATTTATTTTGTATGATCAAATTTTATACTTTTAGACATTCTAGTAGGTGTTGTGGTATTTCATTGTGATTTTAATCTTTGTACACCCAATAGCTCATGGGTTCATTATCTTTTGGTGCATTTAGTTGCCATCTGTATATCTTCTTTGGTAAGGTATCTGTTTAAATCATTTGCCTAATTTTTAAATATTAATTAATTAATTAATTAATTTTCAGCATAACAGTATTCATTGTTTTTGCACCACACCCAGTGCTCCATGCAATCTGTGCCCTCTCTAATACCCACTACCTGGTTCCCCCAACCTCCCACCCACCACTGCTTCAAACCCCTCAGATTGTTTTTCAGAGTCCATAGTCTCTCATGGTTCACCTCCCCTTCCAGTTTCCCTCAACTCCCTTCTCCTCTCCATCTCCCCTTGTCCTCCATGCTATTTGTTATGCTCCACAAATAAGTGAAACCATATGATAATTGATTCTCTCTGCTTGACTTATTTCACTCAGCATAATCTCTTCCAGTCCCGTCCACGTTGCTACAAAAGTTGGGTATTCATCCTTTCTGATGGAGGCATAATACTCCATAGTGTATATGGACCACATCTTCCTTATCCATTTGTCCATTGAAGGGCATCTTGGTTCTTTCCACAGTTTGGCGACCGTGGCCATTGCTGCTATAAACATTGGGGTACAGATGATCCTTCTTTTCACCACATCTGTATCGTTGGGGTAAATACCCAGCAGTGCAATGGCAGGGTCATAGGGAAGCTCTATTTTTAATTTCTTGAGGAATCTCCACACTGTTCTCCAAAGTGGCTGCACAACTTGCATTCCCACCAACAGTGGAAGAGGGTGCCCCTTTCTCCAAATCCCCTCCAACACATGTTGTTTCCTATCTTGCTAATTTTGGCCATTCTAACAGGTGTAAGGTGATACCTCAATGTGGTTTTAATTTGAATCTCCCTGATGGCTAGTGATGATGAACATTTTTTCATGTGTCTGATAGCCATTTGTATGTCTTCATTGGAGAAATGTCTGTTCATGTCTTCTGCCCTTTTTTGGACATGATTATCTGTTTTGTGCATGTTGAGTTTGAGGAGTTCTTTATAGATCTTGGATATCAACCTTTTGTCTGTACAGTCATTTGCAAATATCTTCTATTCCATGGGTTGCCTCTTTGTTTTGTTGACTGTTTCCTTTGCTGTGCAGAAGCTTTTCATCTTGATGAAGTCCCAAAAGTTCATTTTCACTTTTGTTTCCTTTGCCTTTGAGACATGTCTTTAAAGAAGTTGCTGTGGCCAATTGTAAAGAGGTTACTGCCTATGTTTTCCTCTCGGGTTCTGATGGATTCCAGCCTCATGTTGAGGTCTTTTATCCATTTCGAGTTTATCTTTGTGTACAGTGTAAGAGAATGGTCCAGTTTCATTCTTCTACACATAGCTGTCCAATTTTCCCAGCACCATTTATTGAAGGGACTGTCTTTTTTCCACTGTATATTTTTCCTGCTTTGTCGAAGATTATTTGACCATGGAGTTGAGGGTCCATATCTGGGCTCTCTACTCTGTTCCACTAGTGTATGTGTCTGTTTTTATGTCACTACCATATTTTTAAAAAATTTCTTTTCAGTGTTCTAGAATTCATTGTTTATGCACCACACCCATTGCTCTATGCAATACATGCCCTCCATAATACGCACCACCAGGCTTACCCAACGTCCCACCCCCCAGCCCTCTAAAACCCTCAGTTAGTTCCTCAGAGTCCACAGTCTCTTCATGGTTTGTCTCCCCCTTCAATTTCCCCCAACTCACTTCTCCTCTCCATCTCCCAATGTCCTCCATGTTTTTCCTTACGCTCCACAAATAAGTGAAACCAAATGATACTTGACTCTCTCTGCTTGACCTATTTCACTCAGTATAATCTCTTCCAGTCCCATCAATGTTGATATAAAAGTTGGGTATTCATCCTTTCTGATGGAGGCATAATACTTCATAGTATATAGGATTTATGTATTTTGAGAGAAAGAGAGAGAGGGAGTGGGAGATGTGGGAAAAGCAGAGGGAGAAAGAGAGACTCTCAAGAAGACTCCCCACTGAATGCTGAGTCCAATGTAGATCTTGGTCATATCACCCCAAGATCTGACCTGAGTTGAAATCAAGACCTGGACACTTACCTGGATGAGTCACCCAAGAGCCTCTTATTTATTTATAAAGTTTTTTTTATATGAGTATAGTTGACACACAATATCACATTAGTTTCAGATGTACCAAACTGATTCAATTATTTGAAATTCTTTGGGTCAATTAGTATTACATATTTGGCCCTTTCTCTGATCTGATTACTTACATAGCAACTAACTCAAGTACTCCCCATCTTCAATCATTGCATACTTGGTCATTCTCCCACATTGCTGAATTAAAAGCATTTGCTTTAGAGGCTTCAATTAGATGGCTACATGGAGTTTCACTTGGTTGCCTTAAAAAGTTTCCTTCTGAATAATTAGAAAGGACAGATATCATCTTCCACTTTGTACCTAGTCCCATAGTTTAGCCTAAAGAATATAGAAAAGCAAAATGAGAGTAAGAACAGGTCACAGTTAACTGTGGCATGTCAATACCAGGTTAAGGGACAACACAGCATTTCCAACGGTGATATAGAAAGGAACTGGATCTGCAGCTCAGACACATCTCCTCCATTCCCATCACCACAATTCCAGATAAATAACTCATCCCGAGGCACCTCATTCAGTCTGCATGTACTGAAGATGGTTTCTTTTCTTAAAAACAACAACAAAAAAAAAAAACACACACACACACCATTTTCTCCCAGCTGTTAATTATTTGCATTATTAAGAACACTGTCATGAAATTGACATTGACATTAAGATACAAGAGATTAAAAATAGACTTTACATTAAAATGTAAATGACTATTAGAAAGTAAGATCATCCACTGGTAAAATGTCAGCAAATGAATCTCTCAATGGAGATAAAATTTACACATTTTATGCATAGTTTTTGTTAATTTTTAATTTTTATTTTTTTGCATAGTTCTTGCTTAAAATGAGGCTGCGATTGTGGCAGAGGATGCTTAAGAGTGTCCTCCCAAATTCCATGATGATCTTCATTCTAGATGATCTTCATTGTATTGATACATAAAAACAGGTTGTCAGTGACTGTCATATATTTGTCACTCATCCTGAAAAGTCACACTTCATTAATAGTTGTCGAAACCTTTCAAAAATTATTAAAATAACACATCATGTCCGTTATTTTGTTTTAGACACTTTCCCCAGAGAAAACATTATTCTAGAGTTCAAGGAAGAAAAAAAAGCCAAAAAAACACTTTTCTGATAGTCATGATCTCAGATGTTTAGTGAACCCTAAAGTTGCAAAGGGTGAAAAAAATCATCCAGGAATGTCTTATCATGGAGATAGGTGGGTGGGCTCTGATTACTCATTCTGTGAATACAGACTTACACAGAGAGCTTAAAGCAATTGCAGTTTTCACTAAGTGATCCACCATCTATGTAAGATGAAGCGTTTTTCAGCAGGAAGCCTGCCTCCTTGTGAGCCCAAGAGAAATTTTCTTTACCCTGTTAACTACAGAGCTTATAATAGTTTAAATGGGTATGTAAGGATCTCTGTTTCTGTAAAAATTGATATTCTGATACTTCTAGCCCAGGAAAATATTTCTGAATTGGTAAAATTGACCCCATTTTCATTTAAGTGAAATAAGCACATATGTCCTTGGTGGTTATTACTAAACATTATTAATGTATCTCTTATGTAAGATTTTGGAAATACAGAGTGGAACAAACGGAGCTGGGAAAAATATCCTGAGACACAGATATAAATAACATTAACATCAGAAAGAGGCCGGGTATGCAATAATAAGTACCAGATTACAAGGCAAAATGCAACTTTCTTTTCTTTTATTTCAACATCATTTTAAGTATTTGTAAGATTATAAGGACAATTTTTCTAATATATTAATCCTGTAAAATGTGTAATTAATGCTTAGTGTAAATATAACTATCCAAATAATAAAAAATAAAAAAATCTTTTAAGAAAAGGCAAAATGATTGCTCTTGATAGTTTTCAGAAATACCTCCCAGATTTTTATAATTCTTCTGTTTTTATATTTCATGGGCCTTTCTATTTCTATTTTTATTATTAATTGATTATTTTTTGTATATAGGTGTCTCTTTTCCTGATTTATTAGGAATAATTGGCAAATAAAATCAAATATGGTGATTTAATACACATATACATTGTGAGATGAATACCACAATCAAGTGAATTAACACATCCATCACCTTATATATATATAATTTTTAATTTTGTGGTGAGAATGCTTAAGATTTCCCAGCCAATTTCAAGTATATAATACAGTATTATTAATTATTATCCACATTGTAGTTAGAGCCTCGCAATTTATTCATCCCCTTCAGAATAATTATTTTGAATTCTACTTCACATAACTCACAGATTTCCATTTCTTTGTTCTCAGTAGTGGAAATAGTACTTTGTTCTCAGTACTGTGCTTTCCTGATGGTGTCATATGGCTTTACCTTCTCATGTTTCTACTGGTTTTGCACTGATGTCTACAAATTTGAGGCAGCAGTTGCCTCTTGCAGCTTTTTCAAACTGGCTTTGGTGGGAAAAGACTTGAGTCTCCACATGAGTGTGAGGGTGCCCACTAGGTGGGGGGCAGTGTTTCTACTTCTAGGGAGGGAGCAGTAGTGCCTCAGTGGGCTGGGCATAGAACAGTGCAGTCTAGTCATAGCTGCATTTTAGGCCCCAGGGTTGGAGTGCAGAGTGGTGACAGCCTGGCCTTAGTAGTGTTGGGTCAAAGCTGTGACCAAGGACTCAGGGGGCAGGGTGTATGGTAGCAGAAAGGAAGACATGACCTGGTGAAGTCCCCTTAAAAGGGATTAACTAATGACAGATCTTCAGAAAATCATACTTTCAAAGAATAAGATGAATAAAGATCAATTATTAAGATGTCACTAAAGAATACTAGTGAAATATCAATTGTAATGTGTGAGAAAGCCACTTTAGGTCAACATGCACATCTTAAAATGCTCATTCAGATTTATTCAATTTATCCTAGCTTATAAGAGTTCCAAATGTAGTGAGGATTGTGATTTAGAATGGCAAACCTTTGTACAGGGGACTAAATTTAAGCTTAGGGAATCTGCAAGAGATTGAGGGACTACATCTATTTGCACAATCCCTTGTAGAGTATATGGAATATATTCCTTCTGATACAGTTACATATTTTACTCTTACCAATGTACACAAAGGGTCAAGAAAAACAAAATATTATATAGACATATTATATTCCATAATGCTCTCAATGCAATGGATTCCTTGAAAATTGGAAAGGGCAGTTAAACACTAGTTATTTAAAAAAAAATGGTTGACAAAATTTAAATAAAAATAAAATTTTATTTAAATAATTGTCTCCTCACAGTGAAGATGAAAGGAAGTAATATGGGGACTTAACTGGAGAGGTTTATAGGACCAGGAGATGTGAAAGAGGGGTGGGTAGTATTATAACTTAACAACTTTGTATTATTTTTTTGTATATATTATTTTTAGTACTATTTTCCTCATATGGTTGTTCTGGGCTACATTTGAATTTATAGGTGTCTGAGGAGGAGAATGCCAATAGTCAAGACATAATATTCATACCATTAAATTCAATAGTACATACTTTTAGCGATTCTTTAGTAGAGGTCATAATTTCATCCATTTAGCTAAAATAGAGGTAACTATGAATGTGGTTCCCTTAACTAAGTGACAGGGATAGTTCTGTAATATTTTACCTGTCCAGTCTGGTGACAACTGAGTTGAGGTGGGGCAAGGAAGAAGCTTTATCAAGTTTTCTGTGACTGCCATCTTTGGATGAAGACTATAGCTGAGATGGAAAATCAGTTTCATTCATCACCAATGTGAAGCTTACAAAATCATTAAACTGGCATCTAGCTGGTAGGTGGGGGAAAAAGCGTTGGTGAATCATGTATTAGATATTTTATAGGCCAGGTTTAAAAACGGTGCACATCACTTCCACAGCCATTCTGTTAACTATAACAGAGGCTACATAGTCACACCTGACAGTGTAGAAATATGGCAAAAAAAAAAAAAATGTAGTCTATTGTGTTTCCAGGGATAATATCCAACATGTTTGGCAAACATCAATTTTTGTCAGACGCTAAGAGCGAATAGGCACAGAGTTTAGTTTTAGCGGAGAGTAAAAAGTGGAATAGTGCTCACAGTAAGCTGTTTAAAAAGAAAGTGAGAGTGTCTGTATGACTGGAGAATAAATGATATAGAGACGAACTGTTTTAGAAGCCTCTTTGTCCTTCCTTTCAGCTGGATTCATAGACTCATTTCTCCTTTACATCTTTGAGAGGAATGCAATTTTTTAAATTGAGTCATGGAAAGCTTGCTTCACTTGCTTGTTTCTCAGTGTGTAAATAAAGGGATTCAACATTGGTGAGACAGAAGTAATAAGAAGTGAAATCCCTTTATTAATAGCTACCTCATTCTTGGCTGAAGGTTTGACATAAATGAAGATGCAGCTGCCATAAGTAATGGAAACAACAATCATGTGGGAAGAACAAGTGGAAAAGGCCTTTTTCCTTTGCTGGGCAGAGGGAAACCTTAGAATGGTCCCAATGATATAAATGTAGGAAAGAACTATACACATGAGGGTGATGATGAGGGTCAACACAGCACAGACGATAACCATCTGTTCTATCAACCATGTGTCTGAGCAAGAGATCTTCAGGATAGGAGATGCATCACAACAAAAATGATCAATGATGTTTGAATCACAGAATTTCAGGCCCAAACCTAGACTAATTGGTGGGAGAATGATGATCAGTGCTGCTACCCAACAGAAGAGGATGAAGTTCTTGCAAACTCTATTGCTCATGATGGTCAGGTAATGCAGGGGTTTGCAGATGGCTACATAGTGGTCATAGGACATGGTGGCCAGGAGAAAAAATTCTGTTACTGCAAAGAGGTCTGTAAACAACAGTTGACTAACACAAGCATTATAGGTAATGGACTTGTCCCCAGATGATATGCTATATAAGAATCTGGGGACAGAAGCAGTTGTGAATGAAATTTCTAAGAAGGAGAAATTTTGGAGGAAAAGGCACATTGGTGTTTTAAGGTGGGAATCAATCAGAGTGAGGGTGATGATGGTTAGGTTTCCAGATATACTCAGCATGTAGGAAAGAAACAGAAAGATAAAGAGCAAAATTTTCAGTCGAGGGTCCTCTGTCAGTCCCAGCAAGATGCAAGTTGGTAGTGCTGTTTGGTTTCTCATCTTTGACTACTGTTTTTTGCCCAATCTGCTTGAAACAATAAAGAAGGTTATATGAAGAACTCCAAAGTCCTGGCCAGTGTCTAACTTTAACAGAAGTAAATCTGAGAGTGATTCCTATACATCTGGTTAGTTGAGAAGTGAGCACATAACACATGACGATGTTTGAATAACTCTTGGTGTCACACAAACTGACGATTCACATTTGAATCACATATTTATTTTCTGCTGCTGCTTCTAATAAATCTACAACTTAACTATACTTGGTGTCAGTTTAATATATCATCTTATAAACATCATTGAAAAAAAAAATCCTATCTCCATAAGTTGCTTTTGAATCAACAATTCTGCCCTCCCCAAATGTTCTATCTGCAGACATGCTTCCCGTAGAGACGATTTTAAGAAAAACTAGAAATGGTCTTTGGCAAGATAATCCCAGTATTAAAGTTTACATGTGTGTTAGTTGTTAAACAGACAATGAGTACTTACTGCATAGTTTACCCTGTGTCAGCTTATTTAGACCATCTTCTTGGAAGTGTGTTTATGACATTTTTATTGGAAAAAAGACATTTTTATTGGCTATATTTTCTTAAAGATTCATTTGAATGTGTTAACAGTCCAATTTTTTCTTCAGGTTTTCACCACAGAAATTTTACTTCAAAGGTACACATTTAACATTGTAATATTTACCTTTGGCTGTATTTTCTTTCTATTTTCAGAATAGAATATCTATGTGATATATTTTGATGCTTCCTGGGATATCCTTGTGCTAAGAAGTATTTCTCTCCAGGTTGCAAGCTGAAGTCTGGGATTGTAATGTCTCATTCAGTACTTTTTTATAGATTTCTTTAATAATAAAAGTCCTAACATACTCTAACTGCTACTATTTTGTATTCTTTAGATCCTGAGAACTTTTCCCCCTCTTTTCGCTTCAAAGGATTCTGCTTAAGAGCAGATTCTTGATACTAAAATTCTAAACTGAACTTCCATTGTTTCTTTTTAAGCGCATTTGGGAATGACATATTGCTCCTTGGATGTATTGCATAGCAATGTGTTGGATTCAGAATTTATTAGAAAGAAGTAAGGGAATGTTAGAAGTATGTTTATAGAGTTGAAGAGCCATATCCCTGGTTTTTGTTTGTTTGTTTGTTTGTTTGTTTGTTTTTGGCTAGTCTTATTTCAGTTTGAAACACCATCAACCATCTCATTACAAATGACATTTAGCAATATCAGGTTTAAGAGGTTTTAGCCATTTCTTAATTATACTTACACACATTTTTGCTTAAATTTCACCTATATAGTAATTGTCTCCTCTGTCCTAGTAACCATTTGTAGATCAACTCATCTGAGTATTGCAACATTTAAACTACTCTAGCCAAGGTCACCACTAGCCTCCCTTTTGTTTCACTCATTAAACAAAATTCAGTTTTCACTTAACTCAAACTCCGTGGCATATGAGACTATAAACTGCTAATTTAAGAAACTCTTTACAACTTTATTCCCACTATTTCACATTTCCTTGAATTTCTTCCTACTGCTTTGTCTATTCTCTTTCATTCTCTTTCCTGGTTTTTTTCCCCCCTCATCCCTGTGGCTGTTTATTCATCTGAAATCTCTTCTCTAGAAAATCCTTTCTTTCACTCTCTCTTATAAATGAGGTGATTCTTATAAGTAAGGTGATTTCAAATAGGCTGGTAATCCCCAAATTTATATTGCCAGGGAAAAATACATCTTTACAGGGTTCTGATTTCAACATTCAGCTTATTCTGGACATCTAGATCTGACTTAGAGGCTTTGAGTTTACACTTTCCCTTTTTCCTTTTGGAGTGTCTTTAAGCAATTTGCTTAATGTGCAAAATTCAGGTAAAATAATGTTTACATCTTAGGGTTATACTGAGAAATTTAGATAATATAGATAAGATATATACAGCTACATTTGGAATATGGTAAACACTCATTATTAGTAACTACACTTAGTATCCTTATTTTGTTATCTTATTCTTATTGAAAGTCCTGTAGATGTGCATATTTCAAGAATTAAATATGCCTCTCAGATTTGTATATCCTTTCTTGTCAATCTTAGTCTCATACAAGGACATTCTTTATTGTTCATTTTTCTTTTCTCCCATTTTCAGTTTAACACTTGGTCTTGCCATTTTGGTTCTCTTCTTAATTTGTTTCTTTTATTCTCTCACTCAAAATACTAATTTTACTCTGGGTATCTTTATCTCGTAGCTAAAATATTGCAAAAGGGTATTAAAATACACTTTAACATATGTCTTTGCTTCTCCCTTCAATATTTTAAAAATCAATGCAATCAGAATCATTTTTTTAAAAGCCCAGATATGATTAACTCTCCCTTATGTTTTGTGAAAAAAATGTTTCTGAACTGTTATTAACTGACATTCATCCCATACTAGATGTTTCCTTAAAACTCTTGATCCATCTCTCAGTTACATGAAAGTTAATTCATTTTGGCTTTACATAATTGAGAAGAGTAGAAGAAGGAATATATTTATGGATTTTAAGTTTCAAATGCATCAAGCATTTAGATTAATGGAATATTTTCAGGCAATAAATATTTCTTTCAGAGTAGTGACTAAGGACAAGTCTTTTCATTTTTAGATAATTTATGAAATTTGTTTAGCAGGGGATAAGAAAGTTGGGGATTTGATGGTTCTACATGAGATCTCTATGTTTGGGGCCCTTTGCTATCTTCCAGTGATACAGAGCCAGAATAACAGAAGGAAAGTACATGAGATGCACTTCTGCAGTTTTTTTTTTTTTTCTTGTAGAGATCTAAGGAGGAAAATAATAGGAAGTAACTACTTGCTCTTTGAACACAGGCTAAAAGGGCTTTAGAAAGTCACATAGTTTTTCCATTTTCAAGACTGGTATAGAATTAGAAGAAGGTTGTTCTCATGCCTAATGGTGACAAGGAAACTAAAATGGAACATTTGATACTTCCTATATTTTCCTGTATTGCAATTTGCTGCAGAAATACTAAAAGTGTCTTAAAGCTTATATGCTAGACATAAGAGTAATATGGGAACGGAAACAAGAGGTCGATCCCAAAGTAGTAGAGACAAAATAGGTATTTGAGGACCTGAAAAGATGATGCATATTTTGGTAATGCCAACTCTGATGGATGCTGATATTTCTTTACCTCTTAATATCAGAAGTGTGCAAATGTACCAGAATTAAGGTGAAGCTGGGTTGAGGGCGGCAATAGATATATGGTAATGATTCATGAGAATGTGATAGATAGATGGTGGAATTAGGTAGAGAGGGAAGACCCTGATACTAAGTTGAATTAAAAAATAAACTTTTATATATTGTTTTCAGAGTTTGTAAATGGAATTTTTGTAACCCAAGCAGTAATTTTTATCCTTTCCATCACTCCCTTTTGCCTTCATTATAAAATTTAAGTTTCTTAGTGAGCATATGGAGATCTTTCTAAAATTTCCAGTATTAATTTATACAGTTGAAAGAATTTCTTGTTCTAGTCTCCTAGTATACTTACGCTGGCTACTATCTTACCATCCTAGTATGCATATACCACTATGATATATAATGGAATATTACTCAGGCTTAAAAAAGAATGAAATATTTCCATCTGCAGCAGCATGGATGGATCTGCAGGATATAATGCTAAATGAAATAAGTCAGTCACAGAAAGACAAATACCATATGATTTCACTCATCTGTGGAAATTAAGAAACAACAAATGAATGAACAAAGAAAAAAAGAGACAAACAAGAAAACAGATTCTTAAATAGAGGGGCCAGACTGGTGGTAACTAGAGGGGAGATGAGTGGAGCCTGGGTGAACTAGATAAAGGGATTAAGAGTATTTACCTTGATGAACACTGAGTACCGTATCGAATTGTTGAATCATTATGTTGTACACCTGAAACTAATATAATACTTAGTTATAGTACAATAAAAAGAAAGATAGTATTTCATAGTGACAAAGAGTACAGTCTACAAAGTCAGTCTGCTGGTTCCACATCTCCTCATTCAATTTTGTTCAGTTATTTACTAGCAGTTCCCATAAAAGGACATGCTTAAAATTATCTGTGGAAATTCCTATATGCCGATCCTTTTGTCTTTAGTGATTTTTATACTTGCACCCTCTTCCCTCCCTATCCCTCTTTCAAAGTTTTGGTTTAGGTATACATTTCACTGGGAATCTATGCATAATCCTTTAAGATAGAAGTAGCTTTTCCTCTTAATATTCCCACTGTAGTCTATGACTATTCTTTATTATCATTATCATTATTTTTTATTATATTATGTCACCACATAGTACATCATTAGCTTTTATGATAGCTTATGATAGCTCTTATGACCAACTTGTCAGTGTTGACAAATTTTATTTTGAACATTATTGAAAGAAAAAGAGAGAGTGAGAGAATGAGAGAGCAGGCATGTGTGTGAGCATGGGGGGAGGGGTAAAAGGAGAGGGAGAGAGAATCTCAAGCAGGCTCCATGCTCAGCTAGAGTTGAGGAGGGACTCAAACACATCACACTGAAATCATGGCCTGAGCCCAAAATCAAGGGTAGAAGACTTAACTGACTGAGCAAACCAGGCACCCCTTTCCTGATTTTTTTATAAATCTTGTGAATTTTGGTGCCTCTGATAACCTGTTCAATGCTCTGTAAAGAAATACTAAGGGCTGAGTTCTTTGACACTGCAATTTTGGACATGAGGCAATAGGTATTTCAGATTTCTTTCTCAACTATCAGTAGGTTATTAATTATATGGACAGCTATTTCCTTTTGTAAATGAAGAGTCTGTGTCCTTTTTTCCCCCTCCAGTCTAAGAAAGAAAAGGATTTCTTTTGGAAAAATCGATTAGTTTGTTATATGAATGGTTTCACTAATTTCTAGCAGTCTGGACCCAACAAGAAACATAGAAGTGTGCTTTTCTAAAGTCTGGTGAATTGAAGCATGTTAATTCTATCAAGACAGTATCATAAAACAACATCAGAGTCCTATAGATAGGAAATTACCTCGGATTGTAGGCATCTCTGTGGAAAAGTAGCACTAATCTATGGTCAAGGGGAGAAATAAGTAACTGATAACTGGGCACCCTTTTAAACAGGGTCATATAGGAATTGAACCCTCTGAACCAAACTGAGAAAATTCCTTAAAGTTCTCAGTGCTTCCTTGTGGCATTCTAACTCAGAGTACAGTCCCAGATTCCCAAACTCTCCTTTCTTTCTGATCACCAACACTTATCTTCTGTGATCCTGGGATATTAAGTGAATGTCTTGGTAAACCACTCTAATTCAGGTGTATTTTCAATTTCGTGTAGTTCAAGGAGTACTTGTGTTTATAATTAGCTCATTGTTTGCTAACAACAACATTGCTAATAATGTGGCACTCTGATGAAGGCACAGGTGCATCTTGGTATAAATATATGTTGATTGGTAAGTGTGATGTTGTGGGCCAGGTCATTTCTGTTTGTTCCTCCTATTTCTATGAATTAATTCAAAACATATTTATTGAGAACCTATGATATGTTTGGTATTGGTATAGATACTAAAGATGAAAAGAGTGAACAAGTATTGACCCATCTCCACTGATGTGTGTATCAAATATCTCCAGTGAGTCAAATCCTTAAAATTTAATTTTTCTACAAGGAAATAACATTTTAAATAACTACTTGCTTATTCAGAGATATACAAGTTAATTTATTGCCATCTCATATTTGAATAGATCAGTCTGATATTTTATAGAGACCAAAGAACTAGAATGTTGAATGAAGAAAGAAACTGAAATTACCAAATAAGAATATACTTACTCTTATGGGAGGTAATCATGGCTCTAGGTGACTGTGTAATCGTGATGGTTCTCATGATGAAACTGGAAGTGTATGTGGAGTCAAATATGTGTACAAATGCTCCCCTCACAGACACATACACAGTCACAGACAATTTTTTTTTACTGCAGATAGTGTTCTCTGAGTTGTCAACAAACTCTCCTTAAAGATTCTATTCCACTTGAAACCTAGGAAAAAATTTCTTATATAGCAAACCTGAAAAAAATCCCTGTCATTTATTTTAAATGATGAGCAATCTAATATGATTTTTAGAAGATTTTGACAGATGATTTCTGACTTCCCTGGGCAAAGATGGACTTTTGCACAGTGAAGTTACATGAGTGTTTTGTTACCTTGGACTGTTATGGATGTTAAGGAGCTCTCTATATGGGTAAAGAAAAGGTCCTCTGTGACCAAAGTTTGAACGTAACTAATGATTCTAATATGCACTGCATTTTGGCAAAATATATAATAGAGGCAGCAGTGGGAATCATGTCCTTGGAGACAATAAGGTGCAACAATTTTATTAGATGCATTGTAAGGGCAAAACAGTAATTTTCTGATGAAAAGATATTTCTGGCTACTCTTCAACCCAGAGATAACAAAATATGAACAAAAGACAACAAAATTGCTTTGTCTGTACTTTCAGTGGAAAAATTTGCAAATATACTTGAAAATAGTATATAATCTATTTCTGAGTGGTAACTGTAAATACTTTTCCATGATAAAAATATAGATTTGCATCACAATTTTTTTCTACATTAGACTCTTTCTATGGACAAGCCATTATTTGGTAAAGCTTCCCATATTTAACCATTATAATATTATATATTATTTTATATTAATATCATCTATTTCTTTAGTATAAATTATCAGAAGAGGAATTTCTAAGGCAAAGACCAGTTTTATAGATATCTGTATATATATATATGTATATATATATGTATATATATATAATTATATGTAATAATTAATTATTATTTTTTGTACTGTTGAGTGATTCATTGGTTGCATATAACACCTAGTGCTCATCACAACGGAAGTGCATTGCCATGTGTAATGCCACATAATATTCACAGAAGCATTTGGGTTCCTTGCCATTGTTGGGATTGTGAAGGAATTCCACCCTTATTCCTTCCTTGATTTCTGAGTCAGTTAGAGAGAGAAAGTAGGCAAGTAAATGGATATTAAAATTCCAGTTTTATTATAAATAGAATTATTGAAAAGGTGGCTTTGAACATTGCAATAAGAAATTCTCAAGTTAGTCATATCTATCGGATAGACAGGACTAGATCCAAATCTACCCCACCAACCAGGGATATATCTTCTTTGAATGACTTCAGGCAGTTTTAAATCTAGATGTAGAAAAGACAACATGAAAGAGGAAAAGGAACAGGATAATTCTAGCATACCTAGATCCTTGTTCAAAATCTACCTGTCGTGGGTATAGAGTTTTAGTTTGGGAAGATGGAAAAAGTAGTGTAGCTATATAGTGGTGATGTCTGGACAACAATGTAAATATACTTAGTACCACTGAACTGTAAGTATTCTTAAAAATTTTTAAATGGTGAATTCTATGATATACACTTTTTCCCACAATAAAAATAAATAGGGGGGGAAAAAGAAAAGTTACAGAGACAAAATCAAAACCCAAAAACCCACCCAACCCCCCTAATTCTACTTGTCAGATAAGTCTTTTCAACACCAGTGGAAGGAGAGAGAAGAGAGTGTCAGGAGAATTGCATAAATAAATTATTGAAAAAAATCTTCAAACCCTAGAAATAAAGTAGAATGACTGCCCATCTTTACAATGTCATTATTTTACAGGTTCATCCAAAAATTTTTTAATTATTCAGGAAAATACACAGGAATCTGACTTTGTTGTTTACTTTTTGCTTAAAGTCCACAAACCTCGAAATAACACATTAACTGTAGATTTCTGTTCAGTAGAAAAGATATCCTAAAGACTACAGTTTTATGGTGCTATAGGATATTAATCAATTCAGTATCTAATAGATACCAAAGGGTCATCATTTGATTATATAGTGTTTATTCCTTGAATTCTCCTTTCAAACAGCCTTACCATCTTATTGTTTAACTAGTTGAATAAAATACTTTGCATATGTTTGTTGAATAATTGTATGAATATTGTATTGTTTTTACCTTTTGAAAATTACTCTTAAAAGAATTCCCCTCCACATGGAGAGAAATATGAAGATTAGGGAGTATATATTTTTCCTAATATTCACATATTCATCATATTTCTAAGATTTTTTTCTTAACCGGTTAGCTTAACATTAAGCCTATGGTTAACAAAGTGTATGCTTATACTGCTTAAGAGAGAAATTAGCTCTCTTTAACACAAAAAAGTCCACCTTCCAGTTTTACTTTCCCATTGCCAGTTCCTCTGAATATCTTTCTAGGCCTATGTTGGACATTTCAGAAGTTACCCTGAATCAACGTACTAGAAAAATAATTTGGCAGGGCCACTCTAAACCTGTAAATGAAAATCTACCTTCTGATATTTTTCCAGTGTCAAGTACAGATACGTTATCTAATACATGAAACTAATATCAAATGACACTATAGATACTTTAGTAAAAAATTCCATAACTTAGAGCCATCCCAAATATAGATGATTAAAAATTCTGTAATGGTACAGAGTTCTTAGACAGTAGTCCTAGAAAATGAATTTGTGAAATAAAATGTTCTCATGTTCCCAAGTTTTATTCTGTTTATTCTATTCTGAACAGTTTTACTGAAGTATAACTGATATACAGAAAACTGCACAATTTAATGTATACAACTTGATGAATTTGTACCTATGCAGATACCTGTGAAACCATCACCACAATCAAGATAATGAATGTATCCATCGCCTTTAAGTAGAGGACACTTGATGTTTGGATAAAACTCAGATTTTTTTTTCAAAAGCTAAAATCCGAGTTGATATCTTCTAAATTGGATTAACTCTTTTAAGGACTTAAAGGATGTAAGATTCTAATTTGCCCATTTTTAGAGATTCTGAAGTGTTAGGGAAACCAGTGAACTTATTATGTCACTATTTTTTAACCCTAGCGTATAGGAAATTTACTAAAACAACCTTGGTCTTTATAGCAGTTATCCCAGGATGTGAATATTCCAGGAATATTTGTTGTTTTAAAAATTCTTCATATATTTAAACCCCACAAGATATTTTTATTATAGTGTTATACAGACAATGTGCATTTAACTTTTCAACTTATTTTCTTATTCTGTATTTCATCACTCATGACATCAATACATGTAATTATTTTTCTCGGTTATAAAGAGCACTTTGTTATTTTTTCTTTTAGTGTAGATATATTGGTGATGAATTCACTTAGTGTTTGTTTTTCTGGAAATTTATCTGTTTTACCTTTAATAACACATTTACAATAAAGGCGAATAATTAAATTTTGCTGGTTAATTAAACTTTACAAATATATACAAATAGGAAGCCACCACCCAGAAAAAGACAGAATACTACCAGCAATCAAAACAACTCTTTCTTACCCTCTGGTAGTCAAGATTCAACCAAAGGTAGCTACTGTCCTAGTTTCATGTGTATAATTTTTGGAGATATATATTTTCATTTTTCTCAGGTATATAACTAGGAGAGCAATTATTAAGACATGATAACTGTGTTTATATGAAGCTGCCAGAATGTTTTCCTAAGTAGTTATATCATTTCACATGCCTGCCAGCCGTATATGATACTTCCAGTTGCTCTCCATCCTTGTCATGATTTATGTTGTCAACTTACATTCTAATTGTAGACATTCTAGTGAGTGTGTGACTCATTTTAGTTATAATTTGAATATCCTGGTGAAATGATATTGAGTTCCTTTACATATGCCTATTGGCTATTCATGTATCCTCCTTTTATGACACATCTAATAAATTTTCTTGACCATTTTTAGTTGATAATTATTGTTCGCTAATATATTGTTATGGACATTTATATCTATGATCATGAGGGATATTGGTCAATACTTTCATTCTTGTAATTTCTTTTCTTGGTATTAGTATCAATTTATTCTCATTTCATAAAATGAGTGAGAGAGTGTTCTTTCCTCACGTGCTCTGAAAGACTGGATTATTTATCCTTTTGATAGTCACCAGTGAGGCAACATAAATTTGAAATTTTCTTTGTGAAAGGACTTTTAGGTATTAATTCAATTTCTATAACAGAAATAAAGGTATGCAGATTTTCTGTTTCTTTATGTGTCAGTTCTGTAATTTACATCTTTCAAATAACTTTTCCATTTTATCTAAGTTGTCAAATGTATTGGTTTAACATTGTTCATAGCCCTCTCTTGTTAATATGTTAATATCTAGAGGATCTGTATTGCTGCTCTATCTTACATTCTTTATATTGGTATATCTACCTGTTCTATCAGGACACAAACCACATGGTGATTTAAACAAGGGTAATTTAATGTCAAGAATTGCTGACTTTTGATAAATAAGTAACCATAAGATATAAGAGAACTTTAGGAGATACCCTAAGACCCAGGGAGGATTTAACTAGGAAGGATGATTTTGAAGGGGGATGGAATCTCCAAGACAGATTCAAATCTCTTTGAAGAAAGTATAGTTGCATTACACTGGGTGGGGAGAAGTTCACAGGTTTTCCTGGCCTAAACTAGTCAACAGTCCTGCACAAGTCAGAAAGAGCACCCTAGGGCACTAACTAGTCCTAGCCAGTGCGTGCACATAAAGGAGTGCAGAGGTGGTAGGAGTGTAATAGTGGGTTGGAGGCCTTCACATCATGTAGAACAGAAATAGTGATTGCCAGCCAGGCCAGGGCTGCAAGGTTGCTGAAGGGCTCTGCGTAACTGGTGAGTGGTTGGGGTATATGTCCTCACTCTCATACCTCTTGACACTGTGCAGTTGGTAGAACGAGCATGTTGGATGAAGTCACTGAGAGGACTTGAGACCCAGCTGGACTCTGGCAACCGAAGGCTCCTTACCGCCACCCCAACCCCTTGGTCCTGAGAATGTATGGTCTGTCTATCATTCCTACAGTAGGAGCTATTTCATGGAAATATCCTTGTAAGAATAAAGTGTTGTTGAGACCATCTGGACTATGTCTATGACTGAACTCAAGGGCTTTATGTAAACTTTTAAGATTCTGTCAGGTGGATGCAGAGATCTGCTCCTCTTGTGGCTGCCCAAGACAAACCTGTATAAGTTCCCTTGCTTATTAAAATGGCTACCTCTCAGTCTGGAGTGGCCTTCCTCTTTCTTTTGTCTCTCCTGGCCCTCTGTGTATGGAAGCCAGTTTGCAAGCCAACATAGCAAGAGAAGACTATTTCTCCACTGAGCGAGCTTATATTATGATACTGAATATCTTAGTATGGTGCTATCTGAAATGCTTGAAAGAAATCCATGTATTTATTATAACAGATTGGAAATTGAATTTGAAGCTGAGAGATAATAGGGAATTTGATAAATGGCACAATTGGTAATTTGTTTTAACTCTATTTCTTGATCTCCTAAGTAGAAGTTTATTGATTATATTGATCTTTTTTAAAAAAATTAGCTTTATAAGAATCAGACCTATAAATACAAAGAACAGACTGATGGTTCACATAGGGATGAGGGTTGAGGGGAAGGGCAAAATGGGTGAAGGAGAGTGGAAGATGCAGACTTCCAGTTATGGAATGAATAAGTCCCAGGAATAAAAGGCACAGCATAGGGAATATAATCAATGATATTTTAATAGTGTTGTATGGTGATGATGGTAGTTATACTTGTGGTGGGTATAGTATAACATGTAGAGATATTGAATTAAGATGTTGTTATACCTGAAATTAATATAACATTGTGTGTCAATTATATTCAAGTTTTATAAAATGGCCATAAAATGAGCTTTACATTCCACTGATTTTTTTTCTAAAGCTTATTTGAATTGATTTTTATTTAATTGATTTCTGCTTTGTTTTTATTATTTCTATCCTTTTTTAAAAACTTTTTTAAATTTTTTAAATTTCTTTTCAGTGTACCAGAATTGATTGTTTATGCACCACACCCAGTGTGCCATGAAATACGTGCCCTCCATAATACCCACCACCAGGCTGACCCATCTTTCCACTCCCTGCTCTTCAAAACCCTCAGATTGTTTTTTAGAGTCCATAGTCTCTCATGGTTCATCTCCCCCTCCAATTTCCCTCAACTCTTCTCCTCTCCATCTCCCTATGTCCTCCATGTTATTTTTTATGTTCCACAAATAAGTGAAACCATATGATAATTGACTCTCTCTGCTTGACTTATTTCACTCAGCATAATCTCTTCCAGTCCCATTCATGTTCATACAAAAGTTGGGTATTCATCCTTTCTGAGGAAGGCATAATACTCCATAGTGTATATGGACCACGTCTTCCTTATCTGTTCATCCATTGAGGGGCATCTTGGTTCTTTCCACAGTTTGGCCACTCTGGCCATTGCTGCTATGAACATTGGAGTACAGATGGCCCTTCTTTTTACTACATCTGTATCTTTGGGGTAAATACCCAGTAGTGCAATTGCAGGGTCATAGGGAAGCTCTATTTTTAATTTCTTAAGGAATCTCCACACTGTTCTCCAAAGTGGATGTACCAACTTGCATTCCCACCAACAGTGTAAGAGGGTTCCCCTTTTTCCACATCCTCTCCAACACACGTTGTTTCCTGTCTTGTTAATTTTGGCCATTCTAACTGGTGTAAGGTGGTATCTAGATGTAGTTTTGATTTGAATCTCCCTAATGGCTAGTGATGATGATTTTCTCATGTGTCTGATAGCCATTTGTATGTCTTCATTGGAGAAGTGTCTGTTCATGTCTTCTGCCCATTTTTTGACATGATTATCTGTTTGGTGTGTGTTGAGTTTGAGAAATTCTTTATAGATCCTGGATACCAGCCTTTTGTCTGTACTGTCATTTGTGAATATCTTCTCCCATTCCGTGGGTTGCCTCTTTGTTTTGTTGACTGTTTCCTTTGCTGTGCAGAAGCTTTTGATCCTGATGAAGTCCTAAAAATTCATTTTCGCTTTTGTTTCCTTTGCCTTTGGACATATCTTGAAAGAAGTTGCTGTGGCTGATTATTTCTATCCTTTACTGTTAACCAGCTCACAGTATTTTCCCTTTTCTTGTAGTTTCTTCATTGTCCCATGCTTGAAGTGTGGTCCAGGTATGTTATTTAATTTCTCAACATTTGGAGATTTTCTGGATGTCCTTTTTAAATTGAACTCACTATAATTCTTGGGGACCTGGGTGGCTTAGTCAGTTAACTGTCTGCCTTTGACTCAGGTCATGATCCTAGAGCTCTGTGGTTGGGCCCCATGTCCAGCTCCCTGTTCAGAGGGGAGTCTGCCTCTCCTCTCCTTCTGCCTCTCCCCTTGCTCCTTCTCTCTCTCTCTCTTGCTCACTCTCTCTCTTTTTCAAATAAGAAAAATCTTTAAAAGAAATAAAAATATATAATTCTTCTGTTCACAGGAAATATATTTTATATAAGATTCAATCCTTTTAAACTTACTGAGATTTGTTTTATGTCCCAGCATAGGACTGTCTTGGTGAATATTTCATGTGCCTTTAAAAAAATGTTCAACTTTTGTTCTTTGTGTATTATTCTTTTTTCTTCAAATTTTTATTAAATTTAATTATTAAAATTCTGGTCAGTTAACATACAGTGAAAGATTAGTTTCAGATATAGAATTTAGTGATTCATCACTTACATACAATAAGTGTTCATGACAAATGCCCTCCTTAATCCCCATAACCTATTTAATTTATGCCCCCACTCACTTTCCCTCCAGTAACCATCAGTTTGTTCTCTATAGTTTGGAGTCTGTTTCTAGGTTTGCCTCTCTTCCTCCTCGTGTTCATTTCCACGTTTCTTAAGTTCCACATGTGAGTGAAATCATATGGTATTTGTCTTTCTCTGACTGACCTATTTCTCTTATCATAATACTTTCTAGCTCCATCCTGTCATTGCAAATGGCATATCATTCTTTTTTTTAAAAGATTTTATTTATTTAATTGACAGACAGAGATCACACATAGGGAGAGAGGCAGGCAGAGAGAGAGAGAGAGAAGAGGAAGCAGGCTCCCCACTGAGCAGAGAGCCTGATGCAGGGCTTGATCCCAGGACCCTGGGACCATGACCTGAGCTGAAGGCAGAGGCTTTAACCCACTGAGCCACCCAGGTGCCCCATATCATTCTTTTTGAAGGCTTAGTAATATTCCACTTATATAGAGACCACATCTTTTTTATTCATTCATCTGTCAGTGGAAACTTGGGCTCTTTCCATAATTTGGCTGTGGTTGATAATGCTGCTATAGACATGAAGGTGCATATATCCTTTCGAATTAGTATTTTTGTATCTTTTGGATAAATACATAGTAATGCAATTGCTGGACTGTAGGGTAATTGTATTTTTAACTTTTTGAGGAAACTTTATACTGTTTTCCAGAGTGGCTGCACCAATCTGTGTTCCTACCAACAGTGCAGGAAGGTTCCCTTTCTCTGCATCCTTGGCAACACCTGTTGTTCCTGCATTTTTAGCCATTCTGATGGGTGTGTAGTGATATCTCATTGTAGTTTTGATTTTTATTTCCTTGATGATGAGTGATGTTGAGCGTCTTTTCATGTGTCTGTTAGCCATCTGTATGTTTTATTTGGAAAAATATCTATTCATGTTTTCTGCCCATTTTTTAACTGTATTATTCATTTTTTGGGTGTTGAGTTTTATAAGTTCTTTATATATATTGGAGACTAAACTTTTATCAGATATGTCATTTTCTTTTTTTCTTTCTTTTTTTTTAGATTTTATTTATTTATTTGATAGACAGAGATCACAAGCAGGCAGAGGGGCAGGCAGAGAGAGAGAAGGGAAGCAGGCTCCCTGCTGAGCAGAAGTCTGATGTGGGACTCGATCCCAGGACCCCAGGACCATAACCTGAGCTGAAAGCAGAGGCTTTAACCCACTGAGCCACCCAGGCACCCCAAATATGTCATTTTCAAATTCTTCTCCCATTTGTAGGTTGCCTTTTAGTTTTGTTGATTGTTTCCTTTACAGTGCTCAAGCGTTTTATTTTGATGAAGGTCCAATAGTTTATTTTTGCTTTTGTTTCCTTTGTCTCCAGAGACCTATCTAGAAAGATGTTGCTGTGACCAATGTCCAAGAGGTTACTACTGCCTGTGTTTTCCTCTAGGATTTTGATGGTTTTCTCTCTGTCATTTATGCCTTTAATCCATTTTGAATTTGTTTTTTATGTATGGTGTAAAAAAGTGGTCCAGTTCCATTCTTTTGCACGTTGCTGTCCAGTTTTCCCAACACCATTTGTTGGAGACAAATGTCGCCACAGACAAGGGAAACAAAAGCAGGATGTAAAACTCAGAATGAAAGCGTGAAAATTGTTTTGTGTCTCTTAAGTATTAACCCTATGGACCTGCCAGTGAATTTTTTCTGCTGGTATGTAGATCTTATTCATCCAAAGGGAAGAATAATTCTATTAGGCAACACAACAATAGATCTATTGAACTAGAAGCTGAAAATGTAACCTGTCCAATTTGTGCATGTTATTCTGTTGAGCCAATGGGTATAGACATATCCTGGATGGAGTAAATAATTCAGATTATCAAGAGGAAATTATGGACCAGGGAAGACTATAACTAGAATTCAGGATATTTTCTAATATACCTCTTCTTTGTCTCATGGCTCATGTTAGATGGTAATGAACCAACATAGATTTGTGCATGTCATTTTGTTGAGCCAATGGGTACAGAAGTATGTTATTATCCTGGATGGGGTAAATAATTCAGATTATCAAGAGAAAATCATGGACCAGGGAAGATTATAACTAGAATTCAGGATATTGCCTAACATACCTCTTTATTGTCTCATGACCAATGACAGATGATAAAGAACCAACATAGAGCCAACACGACGTCACAGACTTGTCAGGAATGAAGATTTAGTTCACTTGATCTGGAAAGATTCTATGACCAGCTGACATATTAGATGAGGGCAAAGGAAATACTGAAATGGGAGCAGACCTAGTGTCTTAGCAACCTTGAAATTTATTACATAGTATGTTGTCTATAATCACTATGCTGTACATTAGATCTCCATAATTTATTTGTTACTAGTTCCAAGTTTGTTCTCATGACAAGAAAAGAAATGATAATTATGTGACATGAAATGTGTTAACTAATGTTAAAGTGGTAATTATATTGCAATATATTAATCTGCCAATCTGATGTGTTGTGCACTTTAAACTTACACAATGTTGTATGTCAATTATATATCAATAAAGTATAAAAACAAACAAAAAGAAATGGAAGCAGAAGAAAATTTTAAATATCAACTATTGCTACCTGACTAGTTGCAGAAATCAAGACATTAATAGTTTTTTTCCTTAACACACATTTTTTTGAGAAGCAATTATTCTTTTATTTATAAATAAATAAATATGTTAAGAAAATGAAATAAAACATTGAGTTGGAAGAAAGGTAATGTCCTGCTCCCTGACATGCATAGCCTCTCCCACCACAAGCACACATTTCATTCAAATTTATTTAATTTTTCCACTTTTCCATTCTCCTATAGTATAAAATATGAAACTAAATACTAATGTTAATAATACATAATAGCTTTATATTGCAGTAGTAGTAGTTATAGACTATCACAAGGACTATGTGTCTCAGCTAGAACAGGAATGCATATCATCCAAACACCAAAAGATGGGTAAAGTGATTGGGATTTTGTGTCTCCTCTTTTGAGCAGTAGGTTAAAATGCACAAGAGATTTTGTCACATTATGTTAAGTGGAGGTGTGCTTTTATTTTTCCTTTATTTGGACATTATCTACCCTATGACTCTGCAATTGCACTACTGGTATTCACCCCAAGGATACAGCTGTAGTGAAAAGAAGGGCCATATGTACCCCAATGTTCATAGCAGCAATGTCCACAATGTGGAAAGAGCCAAAATGTCCTTCAGCAGA
Source organism: Enhydra lutris kenyoni (assembly GCF_002288905.1). Lineage (NCBI taxonomy): Eukaryota > Metazoa > Chordata > Mammalia > Carnivora > Mustelidae > Enhydra > Enhydra lutris. Next base: position 182,702 of record NW_019154257.1, read on the forward strand.
TGAATGGCTAAAGAATCTCTTTTGCTAAGCATATATATATGCATATATGCATATATATACTTTCTAAACCATTTGATAATAAATTGGACATTGTGTTTACTTATCTATCTCAGGGTATATTTCCTAATAAGATCATTACATTACATACACAAAGTATAATGATCAGAATTAGAAAATCTGACATTGACATATTATCTAATCCATAGTCCATATTAAAATTTTATAAATTTTTCCAAGTGATGTCTTTTATATCTTTTTATTCCCTCTAGATTCAGCATAATGCATGATTATACACTTCATTTACTTCTCATTTCTGTTTACCTCTGTTAATCTAGAACAGCTCCTCAGACTATATTTCACCTTACAGTCTTGAGATTTTTGAAGAAAGCATGTTACTCAAGCTCATCCGACTTTTCTTCAAGGTTAAACTGATGTTTGTTTGTTTCTCAAGAATAAAACAGAAATGATGATAGATCCTTCTTAGTCCACTTTTTCAAGAGCCATATAATGCTGATTTTCCCACTGGTATTGATAACTGATCACTGGCCTAAGGTGGACTCTTTCAGATCTCTCTCAACTGCAAAGTTACTATTTTCTCCATGTAATAATAAGAAATTATTTGAGATACCAACTTACACCAGTTAGAATGGCTAAAATGAACAAGACAGGAAACAACTTGTGTTGGAGAGGATGTGGAGAAAGGGGAACCCTCTTCCACTGTTGGTGGGAATGCAAGTTGGTGCAGCCACTTTGGAGAACAGTGTGGAGATTCCTTAAGAAATTAAAAATAGAGCTTCCCTATGACCCTGCAATTGCACTACTGGTTATTTACCCCAAAGATACAGATGTGGTGAAAAGAAGGGCCATCTGTACCCCAATGTTTATAGCAGCAATGGCCATGGTCGCCAAACTGTGGAAAGAACCAAGATGCCCTTCAACGGACAAATGGATAAGGAAGATGTGGTCCATATACACTATGGAGTATTATGCCTCCATCAGAAAGGATGAATACCCAACTTTTATAGCAACATGGACGGAACTGGAAGAGATTATGCTGAGTGAAATAAGTCAAGCAGAGAGAGTCAATTATCATATGGTTTCCCTTATTTGTGGAGCATAACAAATAGCATGGAGGACAAGGGGAGATGGAGAGGAGAAGGGAGTTGAGGGATATTGGAAGGGGAGGTGAACCATGAGAGACTATGGACTCTGAAAAACAATCTGAGGGTTTTGAAGGGGCGGGACATGGGAGGTTGGGGGAGCCAGGTGGTGGGTATTAAGGAGGGCACATATTGCATGGAGCACTGGGTGTGTTGCAAAAACAATGAATTCTGTTACACTGAAAAGAAATTATTTGGAGATATTTTGAGACTGTATAACTATCCTCTTTCTCATGAAACTCATCCACTAGCTTTAGCATTCATTGATGATTTCCTAGCTTAATCATTACTTCTATAGTGGTAGTTAAGTATATTTTACTCTAAAAATGGTCTTTCTTTTCTCCCATGTGTATTATTCATTTACTGTGGAAGCAATATTGATTCAAGGATACTCATTTTACTCAATAAGTTGTAATTTATTAATGTCATCACTTATTTGACATCTAAATTACACAAATAATGTTGAGTGGGAACTTATTCTAATTGGATTCTGAATTTTGTTTATATGTCCTCTTAATTTTTGAGTACTTCTCTACAACAAGGTGATTTTAACTCTCTTATACTTTCCTTGATCAGTCCTACTGTCATTTCATTTCTCCAAGGATCCCAGTCTCCTTTTAGTTAATGATAGATAAAAACCAATATGGGCATTAGTTCTGTGGGTGTGTTATTGCTTAAAAGTCTTCTCAGAAGACTCTGTGTGTGTGCATGTGTGTGCATGTGTGTAATGAATTCATACTGAAACTTTCTATTATAATATACACTATTCAGGTTACTTAAGAAATGACTCTAATTTGTTTCTCCTACAGTGAGATGCCTCAATATCATTTTCTTCAATGCCACATTTGAATAAACCTAGAGTAAAAAAACAATTTACGAATTGATCATTGTATCACTGTGAAAAAGAAACCAAATATCCCCTACTCAATTTTTTCATAATCTTTTTTCTTATTTTTTTTAATTTCCAAACTCATCAAGCTTTATTCATTAAATACATACACCTCTTTGTATGTCAGTAATACCTCAATAAAGTGGTTTGAACACAACAAAACATCTACTTATTTCTCTTCTGATTTCTCCTTTGATATGCATGAGAGTTGTGCTATTTAGTTAATATTTGAGGTTTTTCTGGAAATGTTTAATTTCTAATTGTGATCTGAAAAAATACTTTGTATGACTTAAATTCTTTAAACATTTACTGATGCTTTCATTATGGCCCAGAATATCATCTGTCTTGATAAATGTTCTGTGTGCATGTGGAAGAGGTATATAATTATTTGTTCAGTGGGGTGTTCTACAAGGGTCAGTCAGGTCTATTTAGCTAATAGTGGTTTGGTTTTTTTTTTTTTTTTTTTTGGTTTGTTTGTTTGTTTTCTATTACAACTTTTTTTTAAAAAATTATTTCCGGCAAAACAGAATTCATTGTTTTTGCAACACACCCAGTGCTCCATGCAATATGTGCCCTCCTTAATACCCACCACCTGGCTCCCCCAAACTCCCACCCCCTGCCTCTTCAGAACCCTCAGGTTGTTTTTCAGAGTCCATAGTCTCTCAATGTTCATCTCCCCTTCCAATTTCCCTCAACTCTTTTCTCCCCTCCATCTCCCCATGTCCTCCATGTTATTTGTTATGCTCCACAAATAAGTGAAACCGTATGATAATTGACTCTCTCTGCTTGACTTATTTCACTCAGCATAATCTCTTCCAGTTCCGTCCATTTTGCTACAAAAGTTGAGTATTCATCCTTTCTAAGGAAGGGATAATACTCCATAGTGTAAATGGACCACATTCATCCTTATCCATTCATCCGTTGAAGGACATCTTGGTTCCTTCCACAGTTTGGCGACTGTGGCCATTGCTGCTATAAACATTGGGGTAGAGATGGCCCTTCTTTTCACCACACTATATCTTTGGGGTAAATACCCAGTAGTGCAATTGCAGGGTCATAGGGAAGCTCTATTTTTAATTTCTTAACGAATCTCCACACTGTTCTTCAAAGTGGCTGCACCAACTTGCATTCCCACCAACAGTGGAAGAGGGTTCTCCTTTCTCCACATCCTCTCCAACACAAGTTTTTCCTGTCTTGTTAATTTTAGCCATTCTAACTGGTGTAAGGTGGTATCCCAATGTGGTTTTAATTTGAATCCCCCTGATGGCTAGTGATGATGAACATTTTCTCATGTGTCTGATAGCCATTTGTATGTCTTCATTGGAGAAGTGCCCATTCTTCTGCCCATTTTTCGATATGATTATCTGTTTTGTGTGTGTGAGTTTGGGAAGTTCTTTATAGATCCTGGATTTCAACCTTTTGTCTGTACTGTCATTTGCAAATATCTTCTCCCATTCCGTGGGTTGCCTCTTTGTTTTGTTGACTGTTTCCTTTGCTGTGCAGAAACTTTTCATCTTGATGAAGCCCCAAAAGTTCATTTTCACTTTTGTTTCCTTTGCCTTTGGAGACATATCTTGAAAGAAGTTGTTGTGGCTGATATCAAAGAGGTTATTGCCTATGTTCTCCTCTAGGATTCTGATGGATTCCTGCCTCACATTGAGGTCTTTTATCCATTTTGAGTTTATTTTTGTGTACAGTGTAAGAGAATGGTCGAGTTTCATTCTTCTACATACAGTTGTCCAGTTTTCCCAGCACCATTTATTGAAGAAACTGTCTTTTTTCCACTGCATATTTTTTCCTGTTTTGTCGAAGATTATTTGACCATAGAATGGAGGGTCCATATCTGGGCTCTCTACTCTGTTGCACTGGTCTATGTGTCTGTTTTTATGCCAGTACCATGCTGTCTTGGTGATCACAGCTTTGTAGTAAAGCTTGAAACCAGGTAACGTGATGCCGCCAGTTTTCTTTTTGTTTTTCGACATTTCCTTAGCAATTCGAGGTCTCTTCTGATTCCATACAAATTTTAGGATTATTTATCCAGCTCTTTGAAAAAATACCGGTGGAATTTTGATTGGAATGGCATGAAAAGTATAGATTGCTCTAGGCAGTATAGACATTTTAACAATGTTTATTCTTCCGATCCAAGAGCACGGAATGGTCTTCCATCTTTTTGTGTCTTCTCTAATTTCTTTCATGAGTGTTCTATAGTTCCTCGAGTACAGATCCTTTACCTCTTTGGTTAGGTTTATTCCCAGGTATCTTATGGTTTTTGGTGCTATAGTAAATGGAATCAATTCTCTAATTTCCCTTTCTGTATTTTCGTTGTTAGTGTAAGAAAGCCACTGATTTCTGTACATTGACTTTGTATCATGCCATGTTACTGAATTGCTGTATGAGTTCTAGTAGTTTGGGGGTGGAGTCTTTTGGGTTTTCCATATAAAGAATCATGTCATCTGTGAAGAGAGAGAGAGTTTGTCTTCTTCATTGCCAATTTGGATACCTTTTATTTCTCTTTGTTGTCTGATTGCTGTTGCTAGGGCTTCTAATACTATGTTCTACAAGAGTGGTGAGAGTGGGCATCCTTGTCATGTTCCTGATCTCATTGGGAAGGCTGTGAGCTTTTTCCCATTGAGGATGATATTTGCCATGGGTCTTTCATAGATAGATTTTATGAAGTTCAGGAATGTTCCCTCTATCCCTATACTTTGAAGCTTTTTAATCAGGAACGGATGCTGGATTTTGTCAAATGCTTTTTCTGCATCAATTGAGAGGACCATGTGGTTCTTCTCTCTCTTTTATTGATTTGTTCTATTACATTGATTGATTTGCAAATGTTGAACCATCCTTGTAGCCCAGGAATGAATCCCACCTGGTCATGGTGGATAATCTTTTTAATGTGCTGTTGGATCCTGTTTGCTAGGATCCTGTTGAGAATCTTAGCATCCATGTTCATCAGTGATATTGGTCTGAAATTCTCCTTTTTGGTGGGGTCTTTGCCTGGTTTAGGGATCAGGGTAATGCTGGCTGCATGAAAAGAGTCTGTAAGTTTTCCTTCTGCTTCAATTTTTTGAAAGAGCTTCAGGAGAATAGATGTTATTTCTTCTTTGAAAGTTTGGTAGCATTCCCCAGGGAATCTGTCAGGTCCTGGGATCTTGTTTTTTGGTAGGTTTTGGATCACTGCTTCAATCTCGTTACTAGATATCGGTCTATTCAGGTTTTCAATGTCTTCATTGTTCAATTTTGGGAGTTTATAGTTCCAGGAATACATCCATTTCATCTAGGTTGCTTAACTTTTTCGCATATAACTGTTGGTAATAACTTTTGATGATTGTTTCTACTTCCTTAGTGTTAGTTATGATCTCTCCCTTTTCATTCATAATTTTATGAATTTGGGCTTTCTCTCTTTTCTTTTGGATTAATGTGGCCAATGGTTTATCAATCTTATTGATTCTTTCAAAAAACCAGCTTCTAGTTTCATTGATACGTTTTACTGTATCTCTGGTTTCTACCTCATTGATCTCAGCTCTAATCTTGATTATTTCCCTTCTTATGTGCGGAGTTGGTTTGATTTGTTGTTGATTTTCCAGTTCTTTAAGGTGTAGAGACAGCTGCTGTGTTCTGGATTTTTCAATTTTTTTGAGGGAGGCTTAGATGGCTATGTATTTCCCCCTTAGGACTGCCTTTGCTGTATCCCATAGGTTTTGGACCAAAGTGTCTTCATTCTCATTGGTTTCCATGAATTAAGTTCTTCTTTGATCTCCTGGTTGATCCAAGCATTCTTAAGCAAGGTGGTCTTTAGTTTCCAGGTGTTTGAGTTCCTTCTGAACTTTTCCTTGTCATTGAGCTCCAGTTTCAAAGCATTGTGATCTGAGAATATGCAGGGAATAATCTCAGTCTTTTGGTATCAGTTGAGTCCTGATTTGTGACCCAGTATGTGATCTATTCTGGAGAAGGTTCCATGTGCACTTGAGAAGAATGAGTATTCTGTTGTTTTAGTGTGGAATGTTCTGTATATATCTATAAGGTCCATCTGATCCAATGTGTCATTCAAGGCCCCTGTTTCTTTATTGATTTTCTGCTTCGATGATCTGTCTATTACTGAGTGAGGTGTGTTAAGATCTCCTACTACTAATGTATTCATACCGATATGACTCTTTATCTTGATTAATAGTTTTCTTATGTAATATGCTGCTCCCATATTGGGGGCATAGATATTTAAAATTGTTAGATCATCTTGGTGGATAGACCCTTTAAGAATGATGTAGTGTCCTTCTGTATCTCTGACTACAGTCTTTAGTTTAAAATCTAATTTATCTGATATAAGAATTACTGCCCCAGCCTTCTTTTGAGGCCCATTGGCATGAAAGATGATTCTCCATCCCTTCACTGGGATGGAGTGTGTATTCTGGGTGTATCTTTAGGTTCAAAATGGGTCTCTTGTAGACAACATATGGATGGGTCCTGTCGTTTTATCCAATCTGCAACCCTGTGTCAGTTTATGAGCACATTTAGGCCATTCACATTGAGAGTGATTATTGATAGATACATTTTTATTGACATCGTGTTACCTTGAAGTCTTTTTTTCTGTAGATGCCTCTATATTTCTGTTTAATGATATTCTTAGGATTTTTCCTCTTTCATAGAACCCCCCCCTTAATATTTCCTGCACTGTCAGCTTGGTGGTCACATACTCTTTTAAGCCTTGCCAGTCTTGGAATCTTTTTACCTCTCCATCCATTTTGAATGTCAGTCTTGCTGGATAAAGTATTCTTGGCTGCATGTTCTTCTCATTTAGTGCCCTGAATACATCTTGCCAGCCCTTACTGGCTTGCCAGGTTTCTGTGGATAGGTCTGACGTTATTCTGATGGGCTTTCCTCTGTACATAAGGAATTTCTTTGTCCTAGCTGCCTTCAGAGGGCCTGCCTACAATTATAAACTTTCATTCTTGCTATTAGGTGTCTCGAGGACTTTTGAGAATCTATAATCTTGGGGGAAGACCATTCTGCCTCTAGTACATGAACACTAGTTCCATTTGCGAGATTGGGAAAATTTTCATGGAGAACTTGTTCCACTATATCTTCTAGACTTCTTTCTTTCTCCTCCCCTTCAGGGATTCCAATGATTCTGACATTGGAACGTTTCATGGCATCATTTATTTCCTTGATTCTGTTTTCATGGCTTCTAAGCTGTTTGTTCCAGGCTTCCTCCTGATCCTTTCTCTCTATCTGTTTGTCCTCCAGATCACTAATTCTATCTTCTGTCTCAGTTACCCTAGCTTTTAGAGAATTTAGGTTAGATTGGAACTCATTGAGAGCATTGTGAACCTCATCCCTGGTGGTTTTCAGTTCTGCCCTAACATTGTGAACATCCTGTCTGGTCGCTTTCAGTTCTGTCCTAATCAATTCTGTTTGGTCTTCCATGGCTTTCTCCAACCAGCTAATGCCTTGATATTTGTTAGCCTGAATTCCCTTTCCGACATATTGTCTATGTCGATAGCCATTAGCTCTGTTGCAGAAGGCCCATCCTCTGAATTTTTCTTCTGTTGGGCATTCCTTCTCCTAGTCATTTTGGTGAGAGATGGCTAAACAGATGTAGCTGGATGTATCTACTGTGGTGTAGTCAAGATGCACCCTGGAACGCTTCTGAGCAATCAGGAGGCCCCACCCAAATGAAAGAAAAAAGAAAGAAAAAAGAGAGAGAGAGACGGAAAAAAAAAAGAAAGATAAAAGAGAAGGCTCAGCCCAAATGGACCCCAAGGTAAGGTTTATGATGTAGACAAACAAAAACAGACAAACAAAAAGACTGATAAAAATATATAACAACATGGACGGGACTGGAAGAGATTATGCTGAGTGAAATAAGTCAAGCAGAGAGTGTCAATTATCATATTGTTTCACTTATTTGTGGAGCATAACAAATAGCATGGAGGACAAGGGGAGATGGAGAGGAGAAGGGAGTTGAGGGAAATTGGAAGGGGAGGTGAACCATGAGAGACTATGGACTTTGAAAAAGAATCTGTGGGTTTTGAAGGGGTGGGGGATGGGAGGTTGGGGGAACCAGGTGGTGGGCATTAGAGAGTGCACGGATTACATGGAGCACTGGGTGTGTTGCAAAAACAATGAATACTGTTACAGTGAAAAGAAATAAAAAATTTTTAAAAAGTATATGACAAGATAAAATATATATATATAAAAGAAAAAAAAAGAACTTCGTCAAAAAGAACACCAAGTATAAGATTTATATACTATCAGGACAAACACAAATACACAGAAACACTTGCAGAAGAAAAAGGTGGGAAAACGGTTATAAATTCTCAGTGTGGGTGAGGAAGGTTATTTTGATTCTTCCTGGATGTATCTTGATATCTTTGTTAAAGGACTCAACTTTCCTAAGATAAAGGGGGATTAAAAATTGGTTTATCTATAGGGGTAGCATTGTTTGGGGAAAGGGGGTTACCTTTTAGTTTAACTCTATATGAATATTAGAAAATAAAATTAGAAAAGAATAAACTAGACTAAACTAAAATTTAAAAAATAGAAAAGCAAAAGAAAAACACGGGTATATATATCAAAAAGTTCAGGTTAAAAGGTTATTATGGAATTTGATGTACTGGACATCTCACTGTGATGGTAAATAGGTTAAAAAAATTATCTATATAAAAAATGAACCAGAATAGTGGGAACGAATTAAAAATAAAAGTTGTATCTATGAAGTAGTGGTGGTTGTTCTCTTGTTGTCTTTTTTTTTTCTTTTTTTCCTGGTTGGTTTTTCTGGGGGAGGGGCCTGCCACATGGGTTTTCAGGCAATGTTCCCCGAGTTAAGCACTCCCGCCCCCCTCAAGATTGTGGGCTCTGAAGAAACTGTTTTTTCAGGCTTTTGTTCTCTTGAGTATTTTTATGTTTGTTCGTCTTTTTTGTTTTGTTTTGTTTTCTCTCGCCTTGACAGCTTTTGATGGTTTTTGGAGGTTTAGAGGACAGCAAACTGCACCCGACATCCCTCTCAGAGAGAAGCCTCTGTCTGTTCCCCTCTAGATACTGCGGAGCCCATAAGTTTCCACTCAGCCGCTGGCAGAACATGTTCCGAGTCACGGTCCCTGGGGAAGCAGGAACTCCTGCTTGTACCCAAAACCACAACAGCGGCGGATGTCTGGGCAGCTCCGGACCACCAGAGAGGTTCCAAGCAGTGATCGCATACTGAGATTTTCCTGTTGGCCCAGGCTGGGAGTGCCTGGTCTTTCCGGGTTGGAGAGCACCGGGCTTGCGTGCACCTCTCTCAGGGGAGGGTGTGGGGCACACGCATCTCAGGCTCTGATAGCACAGCACAGCAGGCACGTGGAGACTGCAAAAAGGCTATGCTTCTGCTTGCTGGTAAGGCTCCCAGGCCCTCATAGGACCCCACAGGCTCTCAGGAGTGCTGGCGGCTCAGGGACCAAGACCTGGTTTCTCCGCTGCACTCTCTGTGGCTCAGCACCAGGGGTGGCTGTCCTGGGTCCGGGGACTTAAGCCCCTGTCCCTAACTGCCCCGATTCCCACAATATCCCCCCGTGATCCTTTGCTCTTTTTGAGTGCTTTCAATCAGACTCCAAGTTAATGCTGGTCCCCAGATGCAGGGCACTCTAGTATTAGGGTATTAATTTCCAGTGGGTCGCTTCTGGTGGCTCCCTCCCCCTTTTGTTTATCTTCTGATATCAGTCCACCGTTCCCACCCTGCTTTACCTGCCCACTGGCATCTTCTGCCCCTGTAGAGGTCTAGACGTGTATAATTCTTTTTTTTTTTAAGGATTTATTTATTTATTTATTTGACAGAGACAGATCACAAGTAGGCAGAGAGTCAGGCAGAGAGAGAGGGGGAAGCAGGCTCCCCGCCAAGCAGAGAGTCTGATGCGGGGCTCAATCTCAGGACCCTGAGATCATGACCCAAGCTGAAGGCAGAGGCTTAACCCACTGAGCCACCCAGGCGCCCCAGACGTGTATAATTCTGATCTCAGGCTGATTTCATGGGTGATCGGAGTTCTTTGGTAGGTAATCAGCTCACTTTAGGGTACAGGTTGAAAGGCTGCCTGCTCCTACTTCCCCGCCATCTTGTCTCCCCCAATTTTTTCATAATCTTTTAAATAAAATATTTACATCTCATGAAATGAACAAATCTTAAGTATCCAATTTGATGAGTTGTGACAAGTATAAGCCATTGTCAAGATCAATCATTAATTGTGGTTTCTACCTTGAGTTATGGATTAGCTTTGGTATGATTTCATTAAAATTAACCAATAGATATTTTCAAGAATATTGACCAGAGAAATGTATGGCAACTGTAGACATAGACAAGAACAAATACCACTGACACATATGGAAGATAATCTTGAGCAAATAGCTTAATTACAGCTATGCTATAAACCAGTTGGCATATATAATAGGTGAATTAAAGAGTTGTGGCATCTATGTGTCTTAAGAGCTGCCACTTAGAGTTACCCTAGCTCTGGAGAAAATAAAACATAATTCTATATTAAAAAAGTCATTTGAATTATTGAAAAATTGATATTTGACATCATTTACCATGGAAAACTTGTACAGAATTAAAAACTAACAAAATTCCTCATATACTCCCATTTAGTCAATAGATCTGTTGACATGTTTACAAGATTAAACTTTTATGTTTTTTAAAAAGATTGTGTGAGAAA
>NW_019154258.1:0-5764 GCF_002288905.1 Enhydra lutris kenyoni
GCCACGTTACTGAATTGCTGTATGAGTTCTAGTAGTTTGGGGGTGGAGTCTTTGGGTTTTCCATATAAAGAATCATGTCATCTGTGAAGAGAGAGAGTTTGACTTCTTCATTGACAATTTGGATACCTTTTATTTCTCTTCGTTGTCTGATTGCTGTTGCTAGGACTTCTAACACTATATTGAACAAGAATGGTGAGAGTGGGCATCCTTGTCGTGTTCCTGATCTCAACGGGAAGGCTGCAAGCTTTTTCCCATTGAGGATAGTATTTGCTGTGGGTCTTTCATAGATAGATTTTATGATGTTCAGGAATGTTCTCTCCATCCCTATACTTTGAAGCGTTTTAATCAGGAACAGATGCTGGATTTTGTCAAATGCTTTTTCTGCATCAATTGAGAGGACCATGTGGTTCTTCTCTCTTCTCTTATTAATTTGTTCTATCACATTGACTGATTTGTGAATGTTGAACCATCCTTGTAGCCCAGGGATGAATCCACCTGGTCATGGTGGATAATCTTTTTAATGTGCTGTTGGACCCTGTTTGCTAGGATCTTGTTGAGAATCTTAGCATCCATATTCATCAGGGATATTGGTCTGAAATTCTCCTTCTTGGTATGGTCTTTGCCTGGTTTGGGGATCAGGGTAATGCTGGCTTCATAGAAAGGGTCTGGAAGTTTTCCTTCTGCTTCAATTTTTTGAAAGAGCTTCAGGAGAATAGGTGTTATTTCATCTTTGAAAGTTTGGTAGAATTCCCCAGGGAATCCATCAGGTCCTGGGCTCTTGTTTTTTGGGAGGTTTTTGATCACTGCTTCAATCTCGTTACTAGATATTAGTCTATTCAGGTTGTCAATTTCTTCCTGGTTCAATTTTGGGAGTTTATAGTTTTCCAGGAATGCATCCATTTCATCTAGGTTGCTTAGCTTATTGGCATATAACTGTTGATAATAACTTCTGATGATTGTTTCTACTTCCTTGGTGTTAGTTGTGATCTCTCCCTTTTCATTCATAATTTTATGAATTTGGGCTTTCTCTCTTTTCTTTTGGATTAGTGTGGCCAGTGGTTTATCTATCTAATTGATTCTTTCAAAAAACCAACTTCTAGTTTCATTGATACGTTCTACTGTATCTCTGGTTTCTACCTCATTGAACTCTGCTCTAATTTTCATTATTTCCCTTCTTATGTGTGGAGTTTGATTTCTTGTTGATTCTCCAGTTCTTTAAGGTGTAGAGACAGCTGGTGTATTCTGGATTTTTCAATTTTTTTTGAGGGAGGCTTTGATGGTTATGTATTTCCCCCTTAGGACTGCCTTTGCTGTAGGTTTTGGACTGAAGTGTCTTCATTCTCATTGGTTTCCATGAATTGTTTCAGTGCTTCTTTGATCTCCTGGTTGATCCAAGCATTCTTAAGCAAGGTGGTCTTTAGCTTCCAGGTGTTTGAGTTCCTTCCGAACTTTTCCTTGTGATTGAGCTCCAGTTTCAAAGCATTGTGATCTGAGAATATGCAGGGAATAATCTTAGTCTTTTGGTATCAGTTGAGTCCTGATTTGTGGCCCAGTATGTGGTCTATTCTGGAGAAGGTTCCATGTGCACTTGAGAAGAATAAGTATTCTGTTGTTTTAGGGTGGAATGTTCTGTATATACCTATGAGGTCCATCAGGTCCAATGTGTCATTCAATGCTCTTGTTTCTTTATTGATTTTCTGCTTCGATGATCTGTCTATTTTTGAGAGAGGCATGCTAGGACCTCCTACTATTATTGTATTCATATCAATATGACTCTTTATCTTGATTAACAGTTTTCTTATGTAATTGGCTGCTCCCATATTGGAGGCATAGATATTTATAATTGTTAGATCATCTTGGTGGATAGTCCCTTTAAGAATTATGTAGTGTCCTTCTGTATCTCTGACTACAGTCTTTAGTTTAAAATCTAAATTGTCTGATATGAGACTCACTACTCCGGCCTTCTTTTGAGGCCCATTGGCATGAAAGATGCTTCCCCATCCCTTCACTTTCAGTCTGGATGTATCTTTAGGTTCAAAATGGGTCTCTTGTAGACAACATATGGATGGGTCCTGTCATTTTATCCAATCTGCAACCCTGTGTCGTTTTATGGGTGCATTTAGGCCATTCACATTGAGAGTGATTATTGATAGATACGTTTTTATTGACATCGTATTATCTTTGAAGTCTTTCTTTCTGTAGATTGTCTCTATATTTCTGTTCAATGCTATTCTTGGGATTTTTCCTCTTTTATAGTACCCCCCTTAATATTTCCTGCAGTGTTGGCTTGGTGGTTGCATAGTCTTTTAAGCCTTGCCGGTCTTGGAATCTCTTTATCTCTCCATCCATTTTGAATGTCAGTCTTGCTGGATAAAGTATTCTTGGCTCCATGTTCTTCTCATTTAGTGCCCTGAAATTATCTTGCCAGCCCTTTCTGGCTTGCCAGGTCTCTGTGGACAGGTCTGACATTATTCTGATGGGCTTTCCTCTGTAAGTAAGGAGACTTTTTGTCCTACCGGCTTTCAAGAGATTTTATCTACAATTATGATTCCTCAATTTGACTATCAGGTGCCTTGATGTTTTTCTGGAATCTATAATCTTGGGTGGAGACTGTTCAGCCTCTAGTACATGAACGCTGGTTCCATTCGTGAGATTGGAAAAATTTTCATGAAGAACCTGTTCCACTATATCTTCTAGACTTCTTTATTTCTCCTCCCCTTCAGGGATTCCAATAATTCTGACATTGGAACGTTTCATGGCATCATTTATTTCCCTGATTCTGTTTTCATGGCTTCTAAGTTGTTTGTTTCAGGCATCCTCCAGATCCTTTCTCTCCATTTGTTTGTCCTCCAGATCACTAATTCTATCTTCTGTCTCAGTTACCCTAGCTTTGAGAGAATTTAGATTATATTGGAACTCATTGAGAGCATTGTGAACCTCATCCCTGGTAGCTTTCAGCTCTGCCTTAACATTGTGAACACCATCCCTGGTCGCTTTCAGTTCGGCCCTAATCAATTCCATTTGGTCATCCATGGCTTTCTCCAACCTAGCTATTGCCTGGATAATTGTTAGCCTGAATTCTCTTTCCAACATATTGTCTATGTTGATAGCCATTAGCTCTGTTGCAGAAGGCCCATCCTCTGTATTTTTCTTCTGTTGGGCATTCCTCCTCCTAGTCATTTTGGTGAGAGATGACTGAACAGATGTAGCTGGATGTATCAACTGTGGTGCAGTCAAGGTGCGCCCTGGAACGCTTCTGAGCAATCAGGGTTCCCCACCCAAAAGAGAGAAAAAAAGAAAAGAAAAGAAAAAGAGAAAGAGAGAGAGAGAGAGAGAGACAGGAAAAAAAGGGAAGATAAAAGAGAAGGTTCAGCCCAAATGGGCCCCAAGGTAAGATTGATGAAGTATACAAACAAAAACAAACAAAAAGACTGATAAAAGTATATGACAGAGAAAAAAAATATATATATAAGCAAATAAAGGAAGAACCTCATCAAAAAGAACCCCAAGTATAATATTTATATACTATCAGGACAAACACAAAAACACAGAAACACTGGCGGAAGAAAAAGATGGGAGAGTGGTTATAAATTCTCAGTGTGGGCAGGAAGGTTGTTTTGATTCTTCCTGGATGTATCTTGATATCTTTGTTAAAGGACTCAACTTTCCTAAGATAAAGGGGGATTAAAAATTGGTTTACCTATAGGGGTTGCATTGATTGGGGAAAGGGGATTACCTTGAAGTTTAACTCTATATGAATATTAGAAAATAAAATTAAAAAAGGAATAATCTAGACTAAACTAAACTAAAATTTAGAAAAAAAATAAATAGAAATGCAAAAGAAAAACCCAGGTGTATGTATCAAAAAGTTCAGGTTAGAAGGTTATTATGGAATTTGATGTACTGGACATCTCACTGTGACAGTAAATAAGTTAAAAAAATTATCTATATAAAAAAGAAAATGGGGGCGCCTGGGTGGCTCAGTGGGTTAAAGCCTCTGCCTTCGGCTCAGGTCATGATCCCAGGGTCCTGGGATCGAGCCCCACATCGGGCTCACTGCTCAGCAGGGAGCCTGCTTCCTCCTCTCGCTCTCTCTGCCTGCCTCTCTGCCTACTTGTGATCTCTATCAAATAAATTAATAAAATCTTCAAAAAAAATACTTAAAAAAAAAAAAAGAAAAGAAAATGAACCAGAATAGTGGGAACGAGCCAAAAATAAAAGTTGTCCTATGAAGTAGTGGTGGTGTTCTCCTGTAGTCTTTTTTTTTTTTTTTCTTTTTCTTTTTCTTTCCTGGTTGGCTTTCTGGGGCAGGGGCCTGCCACGTGGGTTTTCAGTCAATGATGTTCCCTGAGTTAAGTCTGCCCGCCCCCCTCAAGGGGGTGGGCTCTGAGGAAACTGGTTTTTTTCAGTCCTTTGTTCTCTGGAGGTTTTTATGTTTGTTCACTTTTTTTTTCCTCTTGCCTTGACTGCTTTTGATGGTTTTTGTAGGTTTAGAGGAAAGAAATCTGCACCTTGACCTCCTTCTCAGAGAGAAGCCTCAATCTGGTCCCCTGTGGGTGTTGCAGAGTCATATAAATTCCCCCTTGGCTGCTGGCAGAGCAGGTTCCAAGTTGTGGTCACTGGGGGCACAGGATCTTCTGCTTGTACCCAAAACCATGCCAGCAGCGGCTGTCTGGGCAGCTCCAGACTGCCAGAGAGGTTCAAAGCAGCGATCGCACACTGAGATTTTCCCGCTGGCCTGGGCTAGGAGTGCCTGGTCTTTCTGGGTCTAAGAGCGCTGGGCTTGCACGCACCTCTCTCAGGGGAGGCTGAGGGTCGCGCGCGCATCTCAGGCTCTGAGAGCAGGGCGCAGGTCCAAGAGCAATAGTCTGGGCCTTCACGCACCTCTCTCAGGGAAGAGTTTGGGGCATGCACGCATCTCAGGCTCTGAAACATCGCGTGGGTCTAAGAGCGCTGGGCTGGGCCTTCGCGCACCTCTCTTGGGGGAGAGCGAGGAGCGTGTGTGTCTCAGGCTCTGTAGCAAGGCTCGGCGTTCTGCTGTCTGGTGAGGCTCCCAGCCCCTCACAGGAGCCAGACCTCATGCGTTCTCGGGCACGCTGGTGGCTCAGGGACCAAGACCTGGTTTCTCCACCGCACTCTCTCTGGCTCAGCACCAGGGGTGGCTGTCCTGGGTCTGGGGACTTAAGCCCCTGTCCCTAGGTGCCCCGATTCCCACAATTTCCCCCCGTGATCCTTTGCTCTTTCTGAGTGCTTTCAACCAGTCTCCAAGTTAATGCTGGTCCCCAGATGCAGGGCACTCTCATATTAGGGGTATTACTTTCCAATCGGTCGCCTCTGGTGGCTCCCTCCCCCTTTTGTTTATCTTCCAATATCAGTCCTACGTTCCCACTCTGCTTTACCTGCCCACTGGCATCTTCTGTCCCTGTAGTGATCCAGACATGTAAAATCCTGATCTCAGGCTGATTTCATGGGTCATCGGATTTCTTTGGTAGGTAATCAGCTCACTTTAGGGTGCAGGTTGAAAAGGCGCCTCCTCCTACTTCCCCGCCATCTTGTCTCCAACCAATTTTTTAAATTTTTTAAATTAATTTCTTTTCAGTGTAACAGAATTCATTGTTTTTGCACCACACCCAGTGCTCCATGTCATATGTGCCCTCCATAATACCCACCACCTGGCTCCCCCAACCTCCCATCCCCCACCCCTTCAAAACCCTCAGATTGTTTTTCAGAGTCCATAGTCTCTCATGGTTCATCTCCCCTTCCA